>NC_052325.1:26821987-26869487 GCF_016432855.1 Salvelinus namaycush | reverse complement strand
TCTCTCTCTCTCTTCTTTCTCTCTCTTCTTTCTCTTTCTCTCTCTCTTTCTCTCTCTCGCTCTCTCTGCTCTCTGCTCTCAATTCAATTGAAGGTCTTTATTGGCATGGGAAACATATGTTAACATTGCCAAAGCAAGTGAAGTAGATAATAAATAACAAAAATGAACTGTAAACATTACACTCACAAAACGTTCCAAAAGAATAAAGACATTTCAAATGTCATATTGTGCTCTCTCTCTGTTCTCTCGCCCTCCCCTCCCCTCTGCTCTCTCTTTCCCTCTGCTCTCTCCCTCTCCTCTGCTCTCTCTTTCCCTCTGCTCTCTCCCTCTCCTCTGCTCTCTCTCCCATCTGCTCTCTCTCTCTTTCCCCTCTGCTCTCTCCCTCTGCTCTCTCTCTCTCTCCCTCTGCTCTCTCTCTCTCTTTCCCTCTGCTCTCTCTCTCTCTCTCCCTCTGCTCTCTCTCTCTCTCTCCGTCTGCTCTCTCTCTCTCTCCGTCTGCTCTCCCTTTAATCTCTTTCTCTCTGCTCTCTCTCCCTCTTTCCCTCTGCTCTCTCCTCTGCTTTCTCTCCTTCTCGCTCTCTCTCTCCCTCTGCTCTCTCCATCCCTCTGCTCTCTCTCTCCCTCGCTCTGCTCTCTCACATACACTAACTCTCTCACACACTCTTTCTTAGTCTGTTCATCCTCTCTTCTCTCCTCTCTGCTCTATTTGCTCTCTGTCACTCTCTTCCTCTTTACACGAGCTGCTCTCTTTGTGCTCCCTCTCTTCTCTCTCTGTGCTCCCTCTCTTCTCTCTCTGTCTGTTCTCTGTGTCTCTACTATGGCCTTGTGCAGGTCAGTTCTCTAACCAGTGTAATGTTTCTTACCCCACAGCGACTGCACTGAGGACAAGGAGCTTGAGACCAAGGATGAATCCTGCGGTATGATATAGTTACTTATATCAATAACTGCACCGGATATCGATGGCAAATGGGCTGCTTTATATTCTCTTACTTTTTACATGAAGCATTTGATAGTTTTGATGGTTAAACTTGGTCTCTATCAGCAGCAACAGTATATACCGTACCATGTTGCCATGTTACACAGCCACACTACAAACAGAACCACCTCAGCATGCATCTGAGCAACATGAAAATGCCTATTCTTCTAAGTCCTGAGTTCCCTGCTATAGATTAAGAGTGGTTAGACTAGGAGACTTGGCGCTGTGTGTGTCTGTGCTGCTAGGAGGGGAATTCACCCACCGCCCACACATTCAGCAACACTGCCGCTCATTCATTAATCTATTCCCCCTGAGTCTCCCTGCTTATCTGTCTGTCAGCCCAGTGCCCCCTATGGGCTGTTCCCTAAAGGGCTGAGGCTCCAGGCTGTGTCAGGCCCAGACGCAGGCCCAGACGCAGGCCCAGACAGCACAGTGTGGGTGGGAGCGTGGGAAACAGGCCTGGCCCACCACCAGTTTAGAGCAGAGGAAACGAGGGAAGCCGGGTTGAGATGGGATATTACTGTACTGAAGAGAGGACAGTCAGACAGAGAGACAACAGGGGCATAAATTGGGGGAGTCAAAGAAAGACACACAGTGGGTGTTTGAAAGATATAAAGAGGAGGATGATGATGATATCTCTTCTCTCCCCCTTCCAGGTTCTGTGCGTGTGGACCGGGGCCAGGCTCATAGGCTCCTCCTGGTGGTCAACTCGGAGCTCAGGGAGATGACCCCTGACCCACAGCACATGACCTTTGACCCCCAGCTCAGGAGCATGCTGCAGTGGGCGGCGGCCTCCATTGCAGACCTGCCAATGGTTCAGCTGGGTCATAGTGGCAGCTGGGACCTGCAGCAGGTGAGTGGCTTTAACCTTAACCCACAACCAAAGGATTACACACAGACACAGACACAGACACAGACACAGACACAGACTGGTTCCTGCCTGCTGAGCTGTGTTCTGTTTGCCCTTCTAGCTGCCTGCGGTGGTCCAGAGGGTGAAGGAGAGGGAGTGGAGGGTGGGAGAGCTGCTCCAAGCCCTGCTGCGCTACTGTGAGGAAACCTTCACCCCACCCCAGTCTGAACCCAGAGAGGAGACACCCCAGGCGGGGAAAGCACTCCACCACACTCCCCTCTTCCAGTGGCTCCTGGAGCACGCCTAGGCTGACTGCACTTACCTAGGCTGACTGCACCTCACCTCTCGCTCCTCTCCCCTTCCTCCTCACCTCCCCTTCCTCCTTCTCTCCTCTCCCTCCTCACCTCTCCCCTCTCTCCTCTCCCCTCCCTCCTCACCTCTCCCTCCTCTCCTCTTCTCTCTCCTCACCCCCACGTGACTTACTGTACAGTATCTGTGAAGCCTGCCACATAGTGAGCACTACCTGGCCATGTTAAACTAAACCCTATGAAGATTCTCATCACTCTTCAGTGATGTGCAGCGTACCTGCCAAACCCCAAATCTAGGGCATATTGCATGCCGTGACTGAAAGTAATTGTGTGTTTTCTTCTCTTTGGTTTTGTTGTGGTTCTTTTGTGTTTAATATTAGGCTGCATGTCACATGCGTTGACTAGTGTGCTATCGTTGACTAGTGTGCTATCGTTGACTAGTGTGCTATCGTTGACTAGTGTGCTATCGTTGACTAGTGTGCTATCGTTGACTAGTGTGCTATCGTTGACTAGTGTGCTATCGTTGACTAGTGTGCTATCGTTGACTAGTGTGCTATCGTTGACTAGTGTGCTATCGTTGACTAGTGTGCTATCGTTGACTAGTGTGCTATCGTTGACTAGTGTGCTATCGTTGACTAGTGTGCTATCGTTGACTAGTGTGCTATCGTTGACGACTGCCTTTCTGCTAAAGCCCTCTCGCCCTCTGACACCGTCATCGCACACAGCCACTCTTTCTCACATCATCTGGTGTGGGCCGAGGGAATCTGACCCCCGCAACTTCCATCTCCTACCCCAACACAGAAACACTCCTGCTGTGAATTCACTTTAAGGGTGGTGAGGCTGGGCATTTCCACCAGCTGCCCCAGGCCTCTGCCTCCTTCTAGATGATACTACAACATGATGAAATGTTTGAGTGAGTGGCCCCATATCCTGTTAGGGTTAACAGTAGAGTTAGTCAGTCAGTCAACCACAGCAGCGAACATTCACACAGGCCCAAAATAAATCTCTGGTGTTATTGTGACACTGTGATTGCTTGTATTATGAAGGGAATTTCAGACAATGTGAAATGATGTGGATATTGACCATACTGTGGCTTCTCTACACTGTAATATACATGGCCTGTCTGCGCATGTTGAACTGGTGAGTTTGCATGGCTGTTCTGCTTCTGACATCCCTGGACAAACGGACTGAGAACTTAACACTCACTATTGTGTTATGGAACTTCCCAGGAATGCATTAGCAGGCCTTTGTGCTGTGATCCATTACAGTCACTTACAATGTAATAAACAACATGTACGTACTCCTCATGGTTACATGCACTGTACTATAGCTAGTTCTGCACTGTACTATAGCTATAGCTAGTTCTGCACTGTGCTATAGCTAGTTCTGCACTGTACTATAGCTAGTTCTGCACTGTACTATAGCTATAGCTAGTTCTGCACTGTGCTATAGCTAGTTCTGCACTGTACTATAGCTAGTTCTGCACTGTACTATAGCTGTACCATCAGCAGAGCCTATTTCAGTGTTTACCATGGCCTGATCCTCATGCTCTTCATCACTTGAATATTATTATATTGAGATGCCTGTCAGTGAATGAGCCCTAATGACACTTCAGCTGTGCAATAGCCCCAGTTAGAACTGCCTGACAGCACAGCTGTAGACTCCACATTGTCAAACTCCCTTACAGCACAGCTGTAGACTCCACGTTGTCAAACTGCCCTTACAGCACAGCTGTAGACTCCACGTTGTCAAACTCCCTTACAGCACAGCTGTAGACTCCACGTTGTCAAACTGCCTGACAGCACAGCTGTAGACTCCACGCTGTCAAACTGCCTGACAGCACAGCTGTAGACTCCACGCTGTCAAACTGCCTGACAGCACAGCTGTAGACTCCACATTGTCAAACTGCTTGACAGCACAGCTGTAGACTCCACATTGTCAAACTGCTTGACAGCACAGCTGTAGACTCCACATTGTCAAACTGCTTGACAGCACAGCTGTAGACTCCACGTTGTCAAACTGCCTGACAGCACAGCTGTAGACTCCACGTTGTCAAACTGCTTGACAGCACAGCTGTAGACTCCACATTGCAGCTACTGCTTGACAGCACAGCTGTAGACTCCACGTTGTCAAACTGCCTGACAGCACAGCTGTAGACTCCACATTGTCAAACTGCTTGACAGCACAGCTGTAGACTCCACATTGTCAAACTGCCTGACAGCACAGCTGTAGACTCCACATTGTCAAACTGCTTGACAGCACAGCTGTAGACTCCACATTGTCAAACTGCTTGACAGCACAGCTGTAGACTCCACATTGTCAAACTGCCTGACAGCACAGCTGTAGACTCCACATTGTCAAACTGCTTGACAGCACAGCTGTAGACTCCACATTGTCAAACTGCCTGACAGCACAGCTGTAGACTCCACATTGTCAAACTGCTTGACAGCACAGCTGTAGACTCCACATTGTCAAACTGCTTGACAGCACAGCTGTAGACTCCACATTGTCAAACTGCCTGACAGCACAGCTGTAGACTCCACATTGTCAAACTGCTTGACAGCACAGCTGTAGACTCCACGTTGTCAAACTGCCTGACAGCACAGCTGTAGACTCCACGTTGTCAAACTGCCTGACAGCACAGCTGTAGACTCCACGTTGTCAAACTGCCTGACAGCACAGCTGTAGACTCCACGCTGTCAAACTGCCTGACAGCACAGCTGTAGACTCCACGTTGTCAAACTGCCTGACAGCACAGCTGTAGACTCCACGCTGTCAAACTGCCTGACAGCACAGCTGTAGACTCCATGTTGTCAAACTGCCTGACAGCACAGCTGTAGACTCCACGCTGTCAAACTGCCTGACAGCACAGCTGTAGACTCCACGCTGTCAAACTGCCTGACAGCACAGCTGTAGACTCCACATTGTCAAACTCCCTGACAGCACAGCTGTAGACTCCACATTGTCAAACTGCTTGACAGCACAGCTGTAGACTCCACATTGTCAAACTGCTTGACAGCACAGCTGTAGACTCCACATTGTCAAACTGCCTGACAGCACAGCTGTAGACTCCACATTGTCAAACTGCTTGACAGCACAGCTGTAGACTTCACGTTGTCAAACTGCCTGACAGCACAGCTGTAGACTCCACGTTGTCAAACTGCCTGACAGCACAGCTGTAGACTCCACGCTGTCAAACTGCCTGACAGCACAGCTGTAGACTCCACGTTGTCAAACTGCCTGACAGCACAGCTGTAGACTCCACGCTGTCAAACTGCCTGACAGCACAGCTGTAGACTCCACGCTGTCAAACTGCCTGACAGCACAGCTGTAGACTCCACGCTGTCAAACTGCCTGACAGCACAGCTGTAGACTCCACGTTGTCAAACTGCTTGACAGCACAGCTGTAGACTCCACATGGTCAAACTGCCTGACAGCACAGCTGTAGACTCCACGCTGTCAAACTGCCTGACAGCACAGCTGTAGACTCCACGTTGTCAAACTGCCTGACAGCACAGCTGTAGACTCCACGTTGTCAAACTGCCTGACAGCACAGCTGTAGACTCCATGTTGTCAAACTGCCTGACAGCACAGCTGTAGACTCCACGCTGTCAAACTGCCTGACAGCACAGCTGTAGACTCCACGCTGTCAAACTGCCTGACAGCACAGCTGTAGACTCCACATTGTCAAACTCCCTGACAGCACAGCTGTAGACTCCACCCTGTCAAACTCCCTTACAGCACAGCTGTAGACTCCACGTTGTCAAACTGCTTGACAGCACAGCTGTAGACTCCACGTTGTCAAACTGCCTGACAGCACAGCTGTAGACTCCACGTTGTCAAACTGCTTGACAGCACAGCTGTAGACTCCACATTGTCAAACTGCTTGACAGCACAGCTGTAGACTCCACGTTGTCAAACTCCCTTACAGACTCCACGTTGTCAAACTCCCTTACAGCACAGCTGTAGACTCGACGTTGTCAAACTGCCTGACAGCACAGCTGTAGACTCCACATTGTCAAACTGCCCTTACAGCACAGCTGTAGACTCCACATTGTCAAACTGCCCTTACAGCACAGCTGTAGACTCCACATTGTCAAACTGCTTGACAGCACAGCTGTAGACTCCACGCTGTCAAACTGCCTTACAGCACAGCTGTAGACTCCACATTGTCAAACTCCCTTACAGCACAGCTGTAGACTCCACGTTGTCAAACTCCCTTACAGCACAGCTGTAGACTCCACATTGTCAAACTGCCCTTACAGCACAGCTGTAGACTCCACGTTGTCAAACTGCCTGACAGCACAGATGTAGACTCCACATTGTCAAACTGCTTGACAGCACAGCTGTAGACTCCACGCTGTCAAACTGCCTGACAGCACAGCTGTAGACTCCACGCTGTCAAACTGCCTGACAGCACAGCTGTAGACTCCACGCTGTCAAACTGCCTGACAGCACAGCTGTAGACTCCACATTGTCAAACTGCTTGACAGCACAGCTGTAGACTCCACGCTGTCAAACTGCCTGACAGCACAGCTGTAGACTCCACGCTGTCAAACTGCCTGACAGCACAGCTGTAGACTCCACGTTGTCAAACTGCCTGACAGCACAGCTGTAGACTCCACGCTGTCAAACTGCCTGACAGCACAGCTGTAGACTCCACGTTGTCAAACTGCCTGACAGCACAGCTGTAGACTCCACGTTGTCAAACTGCTTGACAGCACAGCTGTAGACTCCACATGGTCAAACTGCCTGACAGCACAGCTGTAGACTCCACGTTGTCAAACTGCCTGACAGCACAGCTGTAGACTCCACGTTGTCAAACTGCCTGACAGCACAGCTGTAGACTCCACGTTGTCAAACTGCCTGACAGCACAGCTGTAGACTCCATGTTGTCAAACTGCCTGACAGCACAGCTGTAGACTCCACGCTGTCAAACTGCCTGACAGCACAGCTGTAGACTCCACGTTGTCAAACTGCTTGACAGCACAGCTGTAGACTCCACATTGTCAAACTGCTTGACAGCACAGCTGTAGACTCCACGCTGTCAAACTGCCTGACAGCACAGCTGTAGACTCCACGTTGTCAAACTCCCTGACAGCACAGCTGTAGACTCCATGTTGTCAAACTGCTTGACAGCACAGCTGTAGACTCCACATTGTCAAACTGCTTGACAGCACAGCTGTAGACTCCACATGGTCAAACTGCTTGACAGCACAGCTGTAGACTCCACGCTGTCAAACTGCCTGACAGCACAGCTGTAGACTCCACGCTGTCAAACTGCTTGACAGCACAGCTGTAGACTCCACGTTGTCAAACTGCCTGACAGCACAGCTGTAGACTCCACGCTGTCAAACTGCCTGACAGCATACAGTACAGTAGGCCACTGCTGATGCCTTGTGTATTAATGCTGATTCTCTGTGCTGCCAAATGTTTCTGATCCATGTGAAATCTGAAAAATGTTTCACATACATTGTGTTTATAACCTTAACGTATTCGAACACTTTTAAGAATCAAAAGTACTTTAAAACTTGTATTAGGAAAAAACACATTCCCGAAATGTCTAGGGCAAAATGTATTAAATGGGAGAAAATGTATGTAATTAAAGAGGGATATATGGGAGATGGGGAGAGAGAGAGTGCATATAGAGCCTATAAGAGTTTGCCAACTATGCCACAGTATAATAACACACAGTATCCAGATTTGTTTTCAGAGGGAGATTGTAAAATGAGTATTTGAGTTGTGATTGTAAACATATAGACAGCTGATCGCTGTCGGGCCCTCCTGTATCTATCAATGTATTTAGTGTTCCTGTACATTCCAATGCGCTCCTTCACAGGCCACCTGCCGCTATAATGTGTTATTTAAAGCTGAATGTGCGTCCACAGAGAAATAACTCCATAGTATGAGATGTACTATCAGATAAGTCTATTTTGTTACTGTCATTGTTGCAGTTTTACTACCATCTTGTGCTGCACCGCAGAAGGCAAACTGTTTACTGGATCCTGTATTTTTCCTACTTTGTATAATTTTGCCAAATCAGATATTTAATGATAATTGAAGTTGTAACAGTGAGTACACTACTATTTGTTCCCTTCTAGTGACATCGCTAAATATTTCACACATTCTAAGCTTGACTGCAAAGCACTATATTTGTCATTGTTTAAGCTGTGTAACAATAAAGCTTTTTCATGTGCTCTGGTATTCCGATTCTGCCTAATTACCTACCTAGTACTACCTTTTCTTATGTGTTTGATGTAGCGAATGTTGTATCACAAATCATCAAGTTCACTTTCTTTAAGACTTGCCTTTGGTCTTGCGTACACCTGGCTGAGGTGTTTTGGGGTTCTTTTGGAGAGGGCTTTTTATCTGAACCGCCATTCAAACGAGCAGTCACTTGTTTCATCGTGTCTACAGTCAACAGTAGTACCGCATTAAACGGATCATCTCTAATTCTGAAAGGAAACAGTGTGATCACTTAACCAAGCCCTTCTGTTCCTAAAAGCTGTGCTACAGCGTGTGGTTATTCCTTCGTGCTGCCACACAGACAGCCATTGTTGGTACTGTATGTAATTACAGATGGTTTTCCTCCCATCGATACATCTGTAATTAGGTGTTAGTATTCCAGCATAATGCTGAGGGCCTGTCAGCTTACTTTACTGCCCCAGAGGCCTGGGATGAATGGTAGCTTGTGTCTGTCTGTTTCTAATTGCAGGCTTATCGCTGTGATACAGGAGCTGTGGAATATGACAGAGGCACATCTCTGCCAGTCCGAGGAGCATGGACTGTGACAGAGGCACATCTCTGCCAGTCCGAGGAGCATGGACTGTGACAGAGGCACATCTCTGCCAGTCCGAGGAGCATGGACTGTGACAGAGGCACATCTCTGCCAGTCCGAGGAGCATGGACTGGGACAGATCACACTGCAGTGAAGAGGATAGGGTGTGATTTGCTGACTTCCCTATCTTTATCATCATTTTCTGTCAGCACCTCATGTTTTAGGGTGTGAACTCTTGTTTGATCATGGGCATCTGACCCAGGGCCTTAGCGGTGCATGTGGGGCAGCAGGTAGTCTAGTGGTTAGAGTGTTGGGCCAGTAACCCAAAGGTTGCTAGATCAAATCCCCGAGCTGACAAGGTAAATATCTGTCGTTCTGCCCCTGAACAAGGCAGTAAACACACTGTTCCTAGGCCGTCATTGTAAATAAGAATTTGTTCTTAACTGACTTGCCTAGTTAAATAAAGGTAAAAAAAAAAAAAAAATGTGGAGCCAATGGAACCGCAAAGTTTAGACCCCCCCCCCCCGACCATCCGCTCAAGAAAAAGGTAATGATCCCTGTTCTAAGGTGTGTGCTTAGTATTCCATTATTTATATAATTGACATCCGACTTGTTATCAGGGTGTGACTGGTGTGGTCTGACATCAGATCAGCTTGGCCCCGGCCTGGAATCCCCCCCTGGGTCGGACATGATTCAACAGCCCATTGACATCACTTCCCTCCCTACACCAACAAATGGCTGGGTTGTTGGGAGAGACCACTGGAGAGGAGAAGGAGGGGTGTTTGAGTCAGGCCTGTGGAATCCATGACATAGGCTCAGGGCTTTGTGTCTGAGGGGAACTCCAGCTACATCATCTGTTCTACACCAGGCCTCTGTTTACCCTCGCCCTGTTCAACAAAATACTGTTTTTCTACTGTCCTTTTCTTTTGTGGGTAGATTTTTTTGTCTTGATAATTCTGTGTGGGTGTTTTGTTAATTGGGGGACTCAGAGGCACATCTGGGGAGTTTGTGGATGACCTGAAGGAATAACGTGGCAGACCACATTGGATGCATTTTCTGCCAGTCAAATAGATGTATATCCTTGCTGTGTTTAATAAATCTACCCTATGAAAGACTTCTAAAGGTTTTATGGTAAACAGACCACTTCTCTTATGTAACAGCTTCATAGCCGTGATCAGCTGGGGCCACGTTTCAGGAACTTCTCTATTGTTTTTACACTGTCATCTAGTTTCTATAAAAACGTTTATTGATGGCGTGATACATTACATCATACATAGTGACATGAGTATCCTGGTGCTGAAAGTCTTTAATCCTGATGGAGCAGAGATGAAACCTCCCACTGAGAGATCTCTGAGTAACCACTCATCTGTCAACACATGAAGAGAATACTGCTCACCATTTCTCACTGTTAGTATCTGTCTATCAGTGAGAGCATACGTTTATCCAGGAGGACTGTTTAGTAGCCTACAGAGTGGCTAGTCGTCGTGGGAAGTCTTCAGAGTTCAGAGAGTGCGTCCACGCTCATGACGGCAGTGAGTGCGTGTGCGTTATATGTGTGTGTTGTGTTTGTGGACAGGGCAGTTGTGCAGCGGAAATCTCGACGGACATGACCTGACCCTGGTTACAATGGAAACCAAACAGCCAACACCGAGGGGGAAAGAGGGAGAGAGACGAGAGAAAGGAAACAGAGAGGGAGATAAGAGGTCTGGTCAGAGGAGCAGCTGACTCATTTTATGTGAGAAGGAGGGAATGACGAGAAAAAGTGTTTATCCCAATATGAAGGGATGAGAAGAGAAAGAGAAGACATTTGGCGGAGGGGAAATGTCTAAGTCAAGTGGGCCTGCTCGTGTTTTCCCCTGACCATGAAGCCCATGTTTTGACTAGGGTGATTGAAAACAGCAGATTGGTCATGGTGGTCATGGTAACTAGTGGTATATGGATCCGTCTTAGAAGAGGGATAATAATTCAGATTGACTCAGAGCCGCTGCACAACATCTCCCAGCTGACGTCCACTCAGGTTGTTTTCCACAGTATGAAACTAAACCCAGAGACAGTTGAGATTTGGGTCAACACTGAACACTCACTACTGATGAATAGAGAGTGTTGCTTAATAACCTAATAACAAACTGTATATTCCTTTCCTCTGATCTACCTACACAGTATGCCCCAATGACACAATGTCTGCCTCTGTGTGTGTGTGCTAAATTTGTGTTTTTGTTTCAAAAAGGGAAACACCTCAACACCTCACCTTTTTCCATGACTTCAAGGCACCCTCACATTCCCTGCACATCCCACACACAAACCTGGTGCATTACACACACGTCACGGTCGTCTCATATCTCCGGGGCTGTGGTGTTTGAATCGACCACAGAGAGGAAAGAGAGGTTAGGCTTGGGAGGGAGATCCTCAGATGACTGGAGACGTCCAACATTGATGTCATTGTTGATCCTGCCTTTAGTGTTGTTCCTCCCAGCTCTGTCAGGCAGCTTGCTCCAGTGGAGCTGGAACTTGACCTGGCCTGGCACCAGACATCCTATTGTAGGAATTCATGTTTCACCACAGAGATGTGGTTTGGAGATGAACAGCAAAAAGGAGGTCATCCAAAAATCTACAAACATGCAGAACATGCCTCCTCACATCCCTCCAGTCAGTTACAACCTCTCACATGTCTTTCCCGGTCTCTCTCTCTCTGTTTTCTCTCTCTCTCTCTCTGTTTCTCTCTCACAGTTCACACAGAGCAACAGGAGTTCTGTCATAAGCTTTTGTAATATGTCAGGTAATGACAACTGACGGAACACATGATGACAGGCAGTAGTTTAGATTGATGTTTGCTGTAGTTGCTGTAGCTAATGGGTTCACTATTGTTAGCGTTACAGTTGAAGTACAGTGTGACCATCAATCCACCCAGGCAGGAAACCAGAGGGTAGAGAGGGATGAAACAGGGAGATAGAGAGGGGTGAAACAGGGAGATGGAGAGAGGGATTAAGCAGGGAGATGGAGACAGGGGTGGAGCAGGGAGATGGAGAGAGGGATTAAGCAGGGAGATGGAGACAGGGGTGGAGCAGGGAGATGGAAAGAGGGGTGAAACAGGGAGATGGAGAGAGGGGTGAAACATGGAGATAGAGAGGGGTGAAACAGGGAGATGGAGAGAGGGGCGAAACAGGGAGATGGAGAAAGGGCTGGAGCAGGGAGATGGAGAGAGGGGTGATGCAGGGAGATGGAGAGAGGGGTGAAACAGGGAGATAGAAAGGGGTGAAACAGGGAGATGGAGAGAGGGGTGAAACAGGGAGATGGAGACAGGGCTGGAGCAGGGAGATGGAGAGAGGGGTGAAACAGGGAGATAGAAAGGGGTGAAACAGGGAGATAGAGGGGTGAACAGGGAGACGGAGAGAGGGGTGAACAGGGAGATAGAGAGGGATGAAACAGGGAGATAGAGGGGTGAACAGGGAGATAGAGAGGGATGAAACAGGGAGATAGAGAGGGGTGAAACGGAGATAGAGAGGGGTGAAACAGGGATATGGGGTGAGGGAATAGTAAATTGGAGAGATGAAGAGGCAGATGAAAGAAGTGATGTAATGCAGGGGTCCTGGTGAAGCAGAGGCAGACTGTGTGTTTAGGTCCTGCTGGGATCACAGAGGAGATTATGTTTACCACACACACACATGGACAGCACTACGTCAGTGGGATAATTAGAGGCTGGGCAGCCCTCAGACCCACAGCATGCTTCAGCTGAGATGCATTTCTCTTGGTGTGTTTGTGCAGGCGCGTGCACGTGTGTGGTACTAAAAACTCAGTTTTCCCAACCAGGGGTCGTTCAGAGGGCACACACAGTCGCTCCACACACCCACACCCTAATGGGAGTCATAATCATGGCATGGCATGGCGTGGCACTGCCCTGTGCGTGTTGACACGATGTGTCCCACGGTAGGAAACTTTAGCAGCAGCATTAATACTGGGAACCATCATTAGTAAATAAACAGTGAATGTGATTCTGCTGCCATGTTTGTATCTCCCACCAGTTGACTGTGTTTACCCCCACAACCCATTACTGTCTGCTCTAATAATGTGCTGTGCTCACCCCAACTCACCCACTCATAAACCCGCCCAAAAACGGAATCTATATTGGCCTAAAAAACAGGAATATCTCTACTTAGACTTATATTTCTCCAATGTCCTTTTCAAATGTTTAGTTTTGATTAAACCACTGACCAATGTGAACTGAGATGTGGACGGAGTGTGTGTGATGAAGGAGTGGGGGTTCACTGTATATTTCTAGTTGCTAAGGAGGTTGCTATGTAATAAGCCAGGAGACAGGAGAATGAGACCTTTGGTGGGGTCCGTCTACGTGTGTGTGCCTTCTGCAAAGTGTGTGTGTGTGTGTGGTCCATCTACGTGTGTGTGCCCTCTGCAAAGTGTGTGTGTGTGTGTGTGTGTGTGTGTGTGTGTGTGTGTGTGTGTGTGTGTGTGTGTGTGTGCGTGCGTGTGTAATGGCAGACTAGGGATGAACTTGTTACCACAGAGGATGTGGGAGACAGGGGAGAGACAGACAATACACAACTCTGCATGTCGTGACACTTCATTCTACAAGGCAATTGTAATTCCGTCTATAATTTAGACTCAGAATAAATAAACTAAGGACACACATCTATTATACCTTGGGTACACATAACTGTTTGCAAGCAAAGAACCTGGTTAACATGAAACCCTTAAATGACACATCACTTTTATACTGCTCAATCAAATCACAGACAAACTACTGCATTAGCAATTGAGGGAAATGTTGCACACGGGGGAAGAGGTTACACATATCACAGACCAAAACTCCCAAACTGTATATACACAGCCACTTCCTTATTACGCAGGATTTGACCATTCTAATTTCAAATCTTTGCGTTTTAAAATAACCTGAATCCAGTGAAATCATGCTGGTTGTTTTGAAACTGAAATAGCTATGAGAAGTCCAGACTTGCTGGAACCTTCTCTTCTCACTGTGACTTCACAGTCTGACACACACTAGGCACCAGTTCTGACCTCTAACCTCTAACCTCTAACTTCAGACTGTGCCCTGGGGACAGCTAATAATCAGATAGCCACTATATGGCCATGGTAGAAAGGACAGTGGTGATTTTGTCAGAACTGATGAGCTAAGGTTAGAACAAGGGTCAATGGCTGCTGGTGAGTTGTTAAAATTGTATTAGTGGTTATAGAGGTAGGTGTTCATATGTCCACTCAAAACCATCTCCCTAATAGACCATACAAGAACACTAGTGGGTCTATTTAACACAGATTTTTTTCTCTCGTTCTCTCTCCCTCTCCCTCTTTCTCTTTCCAGCTTCAGGCGCTTGTCTCCCTGTGAAAGAGCGTTGGGTTCGGTCCGCCCCACTCCCCTCTGGTAGAGACCAGAACAGCTCATGGCAAAACACAGAGGAGTACCACACATACACACACACACCATACCTGAATAGCACCCAAACCTTTGCTTTGCCGCCGGCCACTGGTCCAGGTTGCTGGGCTGGAGGAAATAGCTGAGGGCACAGCAGGAAAGCCACAGCTAAACACAGGTTCTCACAGTGTATTATTAAGCACCCCTGACCGGGAGAGGAGCTAACAGGACCATGGTGAACAGGACCACAGCTAGAGGCAGAGCCAGGGGTAGAACCACAGAGAAAGGCAGAGCCAGGGGTAGAACCACAGAGAGAGGCAGAGCCAGGGGTAGAACCACAGAGAGAGGCAGAGCCAGGGGTAGAGTCACAGAGCAAGGCAGAGCCAGGGGTAGAGTCACAGAGAGAGGCAGAGCCAGGGGTAGAGTCACAGAGAGAGGCAGAGCCAGGGGTAGAGCCACAGAGAGAGGCAGAGCCAGGGGTAGAGCCACAAAGAGAGGCAGAGCCAGGGGTAGAGCCACAGAGCAAGGCAGAGCCAGGGGTAGAGTCACAGAGCAAGGCAGAGCCAGGGGTAGAGTCACAGAGAGAGACAGAGCCAGGGGTAGAGTCACAGAGAGAGGCAGAGCCAGGGGTAGAGTCACAGAGAGAGGCAGAGCCAGGGGTAGAGTCACAGAGCAAGGCAGAGCCAGGGGTAGAGTCACAGAGCAAGGCAGAGCCAGGGGTAGAGCCACAGAGAGAGACAGAGCCAGGGGTAGAGCCACAGAGAGAGACAGAGCCAGGGGTAGAGTCACAGAGCAAGGCAGAGCCAGGGGTAGAGTCACAGATAGAGGCAGAGCCAGGGGTAGAGCCACAGAGAGAGGCAGAGCCAGGGGTAGAGCCACAGAGAGAGGCAGAGCCAGGGGTAGAGCCACAGAGCAAGGCAGAGCCAGGGGTAGAGTCACAGAGCAAGGCAGAGCCAGGGGTAGAGTCACAGAGAGAGACAGAGCCAGGGGTAGAGTCACAGAGAGAGGCAGAGCCAGGGGTAGAGTCACAGAGCAAGGCAGAGCCAGGGGTAGAGTCACAGAGCAAGGCAGAGCCAGGGGTAGAGCCACAGAGAGAGACAGAGCCAGGGGTAGAGCCACAGAGAGAGACAGAGCCAGGGGTAGAGCCACAGAGAGAGGCAGAGCCAGGGGTAGAGCCACAGAGAGAGGCAGAGCCAGGGGTAGAGCCACAGAGAGAGGCAGAGCCAGGGGTAGAGCCACAGAGAGAGGCAGAGCCAGGGGTAGAGCCACAGAGAGAGGCAGAGCCAGGGGTAGAGTCACAGAGAGAGGCAGAGCCAGGGGTAGAGTCCCAGAGAGAGGCAGAGCCAGGTGTAGAGTCACAGAGAGAGGCAGAGCCAGGGGTAGAGCCACAGAGAGAGGCAGAGCCAGGGGTAGAGCCACAGAGAGAGGCAGAGCCAGGGGTAGAGTCACAGAGAGAGGCAGAGCCAGGGGTAGAGCCACAGAGAGAGGCCGAGCCAGGGGTAGAGCCACAGAGAGAGGCAGAGCCAGGGGTAGAGCCACAGAGAGAGGCAGAGCCAGGGGTAGAGCCACAGAGAGAGGCAGAGCCAGGGGTAGAGTCACAGAGAGAGGCAGAGCCAGGGGTAGAGTCACAGAGCAAGGCAGAGCCAGGGGTAGAGTCACAGAGCAAGGCAGAGCCAGGGGTAGAGCCACAGAGAGAGGCAGAGCCAGGGGTAGAGTCACAGAGAGAGGCAGAGCCAGGGGTAGAACCACAGAGAGAGGCAGAGCCAGGGATAGAGTCACAAAGAGAGGCAGAGCCAGGGGTAGAGCTATAGTGAGATGCAGAGCCAGGGATAGAGTCACAGAGAGGCAGAGCCAGGGGTAAAGTCCCAGAGAGAGGCAGTGCCAGAGGTAGAGTAACAGAGAGAGAGAGAGAGCCAGGGATAGAGTCACAGAGAGAGGCAGAGCCAGGAGTAGAGTCACAGAGAGAGGCAGAGCCAGGGGTAGAGTCACAGAGAGAGGCTGAGCCAGGGATAGAGTCACAGAGAGAGGCAGAGCCAGGGGTAGAGCCACAGAGAGAGACAGAGACAGAGGTAGTCACAGAGAGAGGCAGAGTTATGAGAGTAGCAGAGCCAGAGGTAGTCACAGAGAGAGGTAGAGTTATGAGAGAGGCAGAGCCAGAGGTAGAGTCACAGAGAGAGGCAGAGCCATAGACACAGGGCCGCCAAGTTCAAGAGGTCATGAGGAAGGGAAGAGAGGAGGTTGTTGACTGAACTCTGATCCTGACCCTGTGTTTTCCTCTCCTATCAAGTGAGTGTAAGTAAATGTTTTCCAATGAGAGGCAAGTTTGCAAACCATGTTAAAAGAGGTCAGGGAGGTCATTGAAGTAGGACGTGTTTCGCTCACCTCCAATGGTAGTGACCTTGGTGTCTGTCAGGAGATGAAGGTAGGTTTGTTATTAAGCATGTATTCTATAAGGCCAGCGAGACATCCATTGCATACAAATGAAATATAGTGCTAATACACATAACTGAAATCATGTGTGTGGTTTTGTGCAGTCAAAAAGAGTATTCAATGTTTCTAGCGCCAGGAGGTTTGCTGGTTTAGGGCTGAAGACCTAAGCCACGTTTCTCCCATGAACTCCACTGGCACCCAGAGATTCGCTTGGATTTCGCAAACTCACCGACCTACCCCCTCTCCGTTCCCCCTTTCTATTGTCACAGTGTCTGCCTAAAATAACATTTGTTTCAAAGAATGTTTTTTTCTGCTGGGTTTTCAAATACTACGCTGTTGTTTCTTTTGCTGTCATCAGAAAACAGAGTAAAGTAGGAAGGTAATTCCAGTGTAATTATCCTGGCCTGAGTTGGATCACTGGGATGTTGATATTATATACAGTTTAGAGATCCTGTATTACTCACACTGAAAAAGCTGAGGCAGCAGAGAGGAACCAATTGCCCTAAGGGGACAGATTAAGATTTTATTGAATTGGACTGGATTGTAAAGTTTATTGGGTTTGGTAGTGACTTCAACAGCCCAATAGCATGCATGCTGCAAGTTCATACTCGTCATTGAATCCAATCACAAAAAAATGGATTATGCTCAGGGTTAGATTAGTTTAGGAGAATTTGGCAAATCTGACCATAACTCTATCCTCCTGATTCCTGCTTACGAGCAAAAACTCAAACAGGAAGTGGTCAGATGAAGCGGATGCTAAACTACAGGACTGTTTCACTAGCACAGACAGGAATATGTTACTGGATTCATCCGATAACATTGAGGAGTTTACCACATCAGTCACCGGCTTCACTAATAAGTGCATCGTCAACGAGAAACCATGGATTACAAGAAACATCCACACTGAGCTAAAGGCTAGAGCTGCCGCTTTAACGGAGCGGGGCACTAATCCGACCTCCGACGAGCCACCAAACTGTCAAAATGTCAATACGGGACTAAAATCAAATTATACTACGCCGGCTCTGACGGGTACAAAGGGAAACCCAGCCGTGAGCTGCCCAGTGACGCAAGTCTACTAGAAGAGCTAAATGCCTTCTATGCTCGCTTCGAAGCAAGCAACACTGAACCATGCATTAGAACACCAGCTGTTCCGGACGACTGTGTGATCTCGCTCTCCGTAGCCAATGTTTATTTAATTTATTTAACTAGGCCTAGGAACAGTGGGTTAACTGCCTTGTTCAAGAGCAGAACGACTGATTTTTTTTCTTGTCAGCTCGGGAATTCAATCTACCAACCTTTCGGTTAGTGGCCCAACGTTTTAATCACTAGACTACCTGCCGCCCCAGATGTGATTAAGATCTTTAAACAGGTTAACATTCACCATGACGGGTACTCAGAGCATGCGCTGACCAGCTGGCAAATGTCTTCACTGACATTGTCAACCTCTCCCTGATCCAGTCTGTAATACCTACATGTTTCAAGCAGACCAACATAGAGCCTGTGCCCCAGAAAGCTAAGGTAACCTCTCTAAATGACTACTGCACTGTAGCACTCACATCTGTAGCCATTAAATGCTTTGAAAGGCTGGTTATGGCTCACATCAACACTATCATCCCAGACACCCTGGACCCACTCCAATTCGCATACTGCCCCAACAGATCCACAGATGACGCAATCTCTATTACACAAAACCCAAACCGGCTGTGTGCGTGCGCCATCGTGCGCCATCGTGCATAAATGTATTTTGTCCCCCCCACACCAAACGCGATCACGACACACAGGTTAAAATATCAAAACAAACTCTGAACCAATTACATTAATTTGGGGACAGGTCGAAAAGCATTAAACATTTATGGCAATTTAGTTAGCTTGCACTTGCTAGCTAATGTGTCCTATTTAGCTAGCTTGCTGTTGCTAGCTAATTTGTCCTGGTATATAAATATTTAGTTGTTATTTTACCTGAAATGCACAAGGTCCTCTACTCCGACAATTAATCCACACATAAAACGGTCAACCGAATCATTTCTAGTCATCTCTCCTCCTTCCAGGCTTTTTCTTCGCTGGACTTTATATTGCGATTGGCAACTTTCATAAATTAGGTGCATTACCGCCACCGACCTCATTTGTCTTTCAGTCACCCACGTGGGTATAACCAATGAGGAGATGGCACGTGCCTCTATAAACCAATAAGGAGATGGGAGGCAGGACTTGCAGGACTTGCAGCGCGATCTGCGTCACAAATAGAACTGACTTCTATTTTAGCCCTTGGCAACGCTTGGCACACGCAAACAGTGTGGGTGCGATAATTGAATAATATAGATTTCTAAATTTATTTTGCACCGCTCTGGCACGCGACGCAAGCGGTGTAGTCAAGGTATTACACTTAGTCCCCTCCTGTACCCCCTGTTCACCCACTACTGCATGGCCGCGCACGACTCCAACACCATCATTAAGTTTGCTGACGACATGACAGTGGTTGGCCTGATCAAGCCACAAGACTGCTAAATAGTTAAATAGTTACCCGGACTATCTGCTTTGAGCCTTTTTGCACTAACTCTTTTGACTCATCAAATACTACTGCTACTGTTTATTATCTATCCTGTTGCCTAGTCACTTTATCCATACCTATACAGTATGTACATATCTACCTCAATTACCTCGTACCCTTGCACATCGACTCGGTACTGGTACCTCGTATATATAGCCAAGTTATCATTACTCATTGTGTATTTATTTGTTATGTTATTATTTATTTCAAAATGTTTCTCTCTGCATTGTTGGGAAGGGCCCGTAAGTAAGCATATCACTGTTAATCTACACCTGTTATTTACAAGGCATGTGACTAATACAAATTTATTTGATTTGGTTTGGCTTAAAGGCATTGAGGATGGTCAGAATAAATACATTGATCACTTTCCTCTACACAGATGAGAAGTTGCTACTTTATAAAATCCCCTCAATTCAACAAGAGAGACCTTTATGAATGATAATCCACAGGCCCTTATTGGTGTTACCAAATGTACAGTAACATTACCTTCAGGAATGCCATGTAGGGTGTTTGTCTTTAGGAGACACCACTCATATGACTGATATATCATGTCACCCACCTCTAGGCATGGCCATGTGCCTGGGAAGCCTATCTGTCTGTCAGATCAGAGGGGTGGGAAGCTCAGTCTGTCTGTCCGTCGTTGTATACATGCTATGATACAGTGACAGATCCAATGTGTGTCAGTGTTTACATCCGATGAGGGGAAGACAATATGTGGGTGTTGAGGTTGAGGAGTTGCACGCACAGGTACACACACAAACAAACAGAGGAAGACACTCATATCCTGAGTTACAGAGAGAGGGTGAATCACAGAGATATTAGGGTTGGGAATGACTTCTCTAATGACCTTGTAATGTCATGACAGGTTTTTTTCTGGGTCAAAATTGGGCTTAGGTGGTGGGCGTGGGTGTGGTCGCTGGTGCAGTCGTCAAACACACAGTATTCATACCCCTTGACTTACTTCACATTTTATGTTACAGCCTGAATTGAAATGTATGAAGAAAAACAATTCTCACCCATCTACTCACAATACTCCATAATGACAAAGTGAAAAGATGCTTTTAGAAACATTTTGCAAATGTATTGAAAATGAAATACAGAAATATCTAATTTACATAAGTATTACCACCCCTGAGTCAATACATGTTAAAATCACCTTTGGCAGTGATCACAGCTGTTAGTCTTTCTGGGTAAGTCTATAAGAGCTTTGCTCATCTGGATTGTACAATATTTGCACATTCTTATTTAAAATTTTCTTCAAGCGCTGTCAAGTTAGTTGTTGATCATTGCTAGACAGACATTGTCAAGTCTTGCCATAGATTTTCAAGCCAATTTAAGTCAAAACTGTAACTAGACCACTCAGGAACATTCAATTTTGTCTTGGTAAGCAACTCACGTATATATTTGACCTTGCGTTTCAGGTTATTGTCCTGCTGCAAGGTGAATTTGTCTCCCTCCCAGTGTTTGTTGGAAATCAGACTGAACCAGGTTTTCCTCTAGGATTTTGCGGGTGCTTAGCTCTACTCTATTCCTTTTTAACCCCCAAAAAACTCCCAAGTCCTTGCCAATGACAAGCATATCCATAACATGATGCAGATACCACCATGCTTCAAAATACAGTATGAAGAGTGGTACTCAGTGATGTGTTGTGTTGAATTTGCCCCAAACATTCCACTTTGACATGATGGGGTATTGTATGTAAGCCAGTGACACAAAATCAGGCACTGTACATGTTAGAGGCCCTCCCCCTCCTGTTGGCCCCAGAGACAAAAAAAGCAAATTTCCTGCAATTCTACACACTTTGCCATGTGGCTGAGAGAAATGCTTACAGTATTAAAGTTATTTTCCTGCTATTCTACACATTTTGCTATGGGCTGAGAGAAAAATGTGCAGTTTTAAAGCTAATTTCCTTAAATTCTACACATGACTAAAACATAACAAAATCAATGGGGGCCCCATGCCAGTCTCCCTGACTACATATCTTTATTTTGGTGATTATTGGTTCTCAAGTATAAGCTATACGTCCATCAGCTACATTTACTCTTCAAGGGAAATCTTTAGCATAAAAATGACTCCTATCATTATAAAACCTTCATAAAGTGGTTATAACTGCCATATCTCTTTTTTAATCTAGCAAATGTAACCTTGCCAATCATTCCATCACCGTCGAGGGGGAAGATGATCAGGTGTCTGCTCGTTTGGCTGGAGGGGGTTTGACGCGCCGCAACTGCTGTGTGTTATAAAGAGCCCGGTCTAGATGAACCTGTCCTGTACCACAGTTATGGTTCTGTGTATGTTTGTGTGTATGCAGGACGTTGTCTTTAACGGTAGCACACACATACACACACACTAGACTAAAGATATCTTTCGTCTGATTGGCTGTCTCTCTACAGAGGGAGCCGCTAGTCTTCTGCCCACCCACTGTTTATAGCTCTCCTCTGTCAGAAGTTCAGAACTTCCTTCCTTCCAGTGAGAGTAGTCTATTCATCCAGAGCACCACGACTCACCATGGCAGCTAATGATTACCGAGGCTACCTGAGGAACCACGCCGACATGGAGGGCGCTCAGTCCCGCTACCACCCGTCCCATGGCTCGGAACCCAAATATAGACCGTTTATATTCGTTACTCTGGCTGTTATGGGATTGCTGCAGATTGCATCGAGTGTGGCGATCTTGTTACACTTGACAGGTTATCTCCAAGAGGTAAGAAACACTTTCAAGACGCACAACGGGTGATAACATAACTATGCGACACACTTGCGAGTTGCGACATGTGCACAGGTGCGCGTCAGCATTATATCTTGAACTTGCGGATGGCTACATTAAATTCGACTTTAAAGAAGCAGCCTGACAATAAGGTAAAACAATCTGCAAAAATTGTTGCGCAGTTTTGAAATTGTAATTGACTCACATTAAGTTTAAAATTGAGAGTGAAAAGTGGGCTACATTAAACAGTTGTCTTGTTTGCATTGCATTGGAATAGCCAAACCTATAGCATTTTGCTGTTTCAAGCGCACATGGTTGAATATCATTCAAGCCTGCAGGTTTGCGGATACAGTTTGGGCTCGCAACTTCTTGAGGAACTTGCGGCTGAAGTGCGCGAGCACTTTCCTTTTGAACAATCTCTGCTCTCGAGACCCAGTGGCGGTAATTCTGTGAATTTGTCCCCAATAGTAAAACCAGCTGTCAGCACTCTGAAATAGCACATCTCTCTACTGATGAGATTGTCTGCACAGATTATAAGGAGTTAAGTTATATCAGCAAGACAGTATTTTCCATGTCACAGACCTTATCTAAGCAATCTCCCGTTTTTACAAAGAAACATCTCAATAGTGAGTGTTGCCAAATGGGGATAGTGTAGCCTATATAAAGATATCATTCAAGTAATCTTGTTTGTAAAATACATCTGTTTTTACTTAAGCAGGAATGTTTACTCTGTTATTTACAGTTTTCTGTCGGAAATGAGAATAAACAAATGTTTCTTATAGTGTATGACATAGTTGGGGTAGGTGGTTTTAGAAACCATCCAATAATCTCTACTGAAGATGTTTTCAAATTAAAAACCAAATTCAAACATGCTTTATTGGCATGACATAATTACACATTGGTATTGCCAAAGTAACAAAACACATTATGAATATTTACCAGTTCTATTTTAGCTCCAGGTCTTCTCCAGTCAAGCCATTGAGCCCTCAGCACAGAGAGAGACAGAATAACATGTCAGTGATATTTATGTGCTTCAGTGCCAGTCAGGTAGCTAACCTGTCATGTACCACTATCACCCTGCACAATCAGTCTTGTATAAGACAGCATTAACATTATTTCTGGGTTGTTATTATTGCTTTATGGTGGTTTCTAGAGTTGAATGATAGTCATGTTTCAACAAGCCAAACAACAAGAAAACATTTCAGTTCCATCATGATGCTCCATCAGTCTTCACACGTAGGCCTAATGAAGCCCAGAATGGTGTGTGTGTGTGGAGAGAGACTGCTGCAGAATGATGTCAATGTTGGTTGACCAATCTTTTGGCATAAACACAGTGGTGTGTGTCGAGCTTGTTAACTCCTGGAGAAGAGCCCAAGTAGGAAAGAGAGAGAGAGGGGTGTTGGGTGAGAGAAAGAGAGGGAAAGGGAGGAGAGTGTTGAGAATATATAGCTAGATAGAGAGAGAGAAGGAGAGGAAAGAGAACAGGAGACGGGCAGAAAAAGAGAGGGAGAGAGATGGTAGTAAAAACGTTATACATTTACATATCGGGATATTATTTTTGATGATGTATCGTTTTGACAATATCGCATTTTTATTTTTGTGCTAGTTGGCTATACCTGCACAAAAACTCCAGTATTTTTTGTTCATAGCTTGTTCTCCCATCTTCTTTTTAAATAGGGAGCCAATTTGTTTTCACCAACTGTTATTTCCATGACTGAACAAAACTTGTTTTCTCATGGCTCTCTTGTCTTTCTGCAGCAGACAATATGTGAGTGATATGTTTGGAACATCGAATCGCAATAAAATCACAGTATTGAATCACAATACATTCACGCTTCGAACACACTGACAGCGTCATTGCATTTTGGTACACCCGAATTACATTCATTTCCAATGGAACGCTGTGTTTGCCTTGCAACAATGAGTTGCAGAGGCAGTTGCAGTGCGTTCGGTGTAGTACATACGTTGGATTTATCAAAATGTGTCAAACTGTATGATTAGACAGCTTGACAGAAATGGTAGCAGAAGGTGAATGTTGAATTTTTGTTGCACACATATACAGATGATGCTGCTTACTATTTTGCGCAAAGACACTGTCGGTTGTTTGAAGCGTTAGAATTGTAATACATATCCTATCGGCACCTAAGTATCGTGATAATATCATTATCGTGATGTCCCTGGTTCAGGTGGTAGAGCATGGTGCTTGCAACGCCAGGGTTGTGGGTTTGATTCCCACGGGGGACCAGTACAAAAAAGTATGAACATTTATGCAAGTCGTTCTGGTCCCCCGAGCTTTTTCTAAATGACTTAAATGTAAAAATGAGATATGGCTATTAGAGTTGTATTTGGCACAAGGACCAGATGCACTGCTCCCCCTGTCTGAACATCTTTAGGAGTTACTGTATCTGATGGGGGAGTAGGAGGCAGCACAGCACCGTGCCTCAGGATCTGAGAGACCAGAATGTACAGGACATCTGGTTCTAGATGGGGGTATGGGGATGGGGATGGGTTTGGGTATGGGGAATGGTTGAAGAGGCCTGGTGCAGACCTGAACAGAGAACTGGCACCTCTAACCTAGGGATACACTGCCTGCCAAGCAGTCATTAAAAGTCAGAGTAGGTCTTCCAGGTTTCAGTCAGTGAATTGTGACAAGCTTGAGGCTACCTGTCAACAAACTGTGTCTGTTTTCTTATAAATTAGGGGGATTGTTAGGTAATATGTGTCTTCCTAACGCCCGTGTTTCTGCTTCCAGGTCGATCTCTCCTCTGCAACGCAGCAGCCAATGGAGGTGAGTCGACCCGTCTGATCATAATAACCAACCCTCTCATTGGTCCACATTAGAGGGTTTTTACTGTAATGTTGTCCGGTACTTCCTGGTAAGGTACAAATAATAGGGCTATGTTTGTCATTAAAGCGCAGAGATTGTTGGGTTACAATTTATTTTACAATTTTATATCAGATGTTATTTAGTTACACTATTTGGTATGTAATCAAAAGATAATTGCCCTTTCGAAAGTAAATCAGATTACAGTATTTTATCAGATTACAGTATCTACAGGATGTAAATTACGAAGCTGTTTTCTTTTTGGCTTCATTCACTGATTCTTTGACACGAAACAGCCTTGTCCTGTATGTGAGTTAGCCTATGGCAATCCTATTTGGCCAAACCAGAATATCAATAGCTGGGGGAAACTATTGGGAAACCACCATGGTGTGTATGTTCAGCAATTGTATTTCACCAAGTGAACAAGGTGTTACTATAACAGATTACACCTGGTAAGCATTTCCTCCTCCTATAACTTGCATCCATGAGTGAACAGTATTATCAGCATGGGGTGTACAGTAGGTAAATGGTGAGACATTTATATTATAACCAAAACAAGGTTACCCATTCTCAAATTTGCGCTTAGTCTTGCTGTTCCCATGGTTCTGTTTTTGTGCCTACCACAGCAAATGTACACCCTAAGCCAAAACCAGCTTCAAACCCTAACCCTAGTGTGGTCAGAAGCCTGTAGAGGTCAAGCCATCCTCACAGTCCCTACCCACTGATCAGGGGTCAGACATGTTCATCTCCCAATAAAGCGAGGATTGGGGGGTAGGCCTAGTCAGATTTGCCTGTAGTTTACTGTATTGTACATGCGGCACCAATCAAATGATGTCATGGTTTGGCGGCAGTGATTGCTAAGTGTCCTGCATAACCTTCACTCATTAATGACAATGGCATAACGTACATATGTGTTCAGAGTAATCTTCGCTCATCAGTAACAGTGGCGTAGAACGGTGGTCGCGGCGGAATGCACCATTGTTGAGGTCTGACATGGGTTTTCTGTAAATCCTTTTTGGAACATTCCACCATCTTGCTGGCACAGGTTTCCCCCGGCAACAGCAGAATCTTTTCAGGAATTAAAACAACACAGAAAGAAAGGAATCCGCTCTGCTTTGCTTAGCTGTGTTTAGTTTCCCATAATGTATTTTGAATTTGCCCTTGTTGCCCCAGAGGAGTGCTTAGACAAACCACCCACTCTGCTCTGCTGTCTCTGCTCTGCCTTGGACTGAGGAGGCCTCTGTGTCATCAGGCTGACATCTCAGACTGGGATGGTTCCCATGTTGTAGTCTCAGCCCTGCTCCAGCCTCCAGGCTGCAGAGTGAACCCTGCTCTAGGCTTTATGAGGTGTGAGGCTGAAAGGTTTATTTGGCTCCCTGTGTGTTATCATTGTGTGTGTATGTGTGTGGGTGCGTGCGTTGTGATAGTCTTCCCAGGGACCAGTGTTACTTCGCTGACAAATGAGTGGGTTTGTTAAAGAGCAGGTATTATTAAGAGCTGTCACGTCTCATGTTTGCCTTTGTTAAGTGCTCTTTGATCCAGACATATTAGACCTACAGTGGGCTGGCTGCATTGGACCTGTGGTCAGCGTGATGGCAGGAGGGTCAGAGAGCACAGAACACTCAGAGCTCAATGGGTTGGAACTGATGACTCATGGCTGTAGTCTATTGCACAGTGGACAGTGGACTGAACTGGGTGAAAGGTGATACAATAGAATAATACAGTGCATCACTGGAGTGGATAACTACAGTCCTGTAGTAAACAGTTACTACCCCAGCCTGAGCCTCTGCTCTGTAGATCTCCAGCGAAAGTAATCTTCTCTTCCTGGTAAGGAGGTATGAGGTGGTCGAGTGTCTCACCACAAATCAAAGCTAAATGCCAAATTGTTGGGCCAGGGGGGAGTTAGTTCGTGATTTCTCCATAGCCTTGGCCAGACTTGTTTACCCTGTCTAATTCTAAACCACTTTTCTATAAACATGTTTACACAGCAAATTGTTTTTGGAAGAGAGACTATACTGATCTTGGACTGAACATCGTACAAGTCCGTCAGCTCCTGTTTTGTGAGTAAATATACAAGACTTAATATTAGTGTTATGCAGGTGCACCAATGTTGCTGCAAACCACCGTGATGATCATTCCAGGGCAGTAGTCTGTTTTATTTTAAATGTTCTGTGCCATTCCTATTCACAGGTGTTGTGTGTCCATTTGTGGTTTTCAGGTAATTTAAGAACAATCTTCAACAGTGTTCAAGTCAACACTTCGCTTTTGTTTCTGGTATTTAATTGTATTTATTGGCTCGAGGTAGAGCGGAGATGAGATTTCAGGCATACCAGGGCTGATCAAAATGTGGGAAATTATACTGAAATTATAAAACAAGTTGAAACATCTACAGGATGTCTCTGTTCTGGAAGTAAGTGTCTCTAGCAGACACACAGTAGGTCTTCACACGGAACCTGTTCAGTGAGGCAGGCAGGCAGGCTGTTTACTTGCATAGAGACTGTGTTTTTCTCTATGTGCTGTGTCTTGTCTCCAGTCTATGTACTGTAGCTCTGACTGGGGATACACATGTCATCTCACCACTCCAGCGGTGAATCAAATCAGATTTAGAAGTTGTGCCAGAACTGTGAAAGGAACATCCATCTGAAAGGTGACATTACCCAGCAGCCCTAGGGTCCCAGAACCAGACCACAATTTCTGGTGCTGCTCACAACTCAGAGCTCCGGGCTTAGAGGTTCACTAGGCAGAACTAATGGGAGAAGTGTGTGGGAAACACACACATGCACGCCTGTACACACACAGCATAAGCTATAATTAAAATAGACAATGAAATAAGCATTGGTTGAAATATGTGGCGCTAGCAACTGCTTAGAAAGTATTATGATTGGGCTAATGATAAATCACTTCGAGATAGAGGTTTGCGGTCACTAGAGCCCTCATTCTCAGCTCGAACCTGACAGCCGGCCAGGCCTCAAATTCTGTGAATTGATTCGGACTGGGCTGGGCGGGTTTTGGGCTTGCCGTGCTGTATTAAGAAAATAAAAAACTGTCTGAGCACCTTTTAGCCTACTACAGCTCTCTCTCAGCTGCAGACACTAGCGGTGCCAGGATTCCAATATTGGCTGGGCCAGAGAAATTTGTGGCCATGATTAAACTTATTTTTCTGATGATTTAAATATTTCAATTTAGCGATAGGAATAGGCTGGAGTGCACTCGGGAGAATGATGATCCATGAGACCACGACAGGTAGCGCATCTCAGTATCAGGAGAATCCAATGCATCTGTTAACGCCGATTCAGTGCCTTCAGAAAGTATTGATACACTTATTCCACATTTTGTGTTACAGCCTGAATTTAAAATGTATTAAACTGAGATTTTGTGTCACTGGCCTACCCACAATACCCCATAATTTAAAAGTGAAATTATGTTTTCAGAATTTGTAAAAAATGTATTCAAAATGAAACACTGAAATATCTTTAGTCAATAAGTATTCAACCCGTTTGTTATTGCAATCCTAAATACGTTCAGGAGTAGAAATGTGCTTAAAAAGTCACATAATAAGTTGCATGGACTCACTCTGTGTGCAATAATAGTGTTTAACATGATTTTTTAATGACTACCTCATCTCTGTACCCCACAAATACAATTAAGACCAGGAGGGTTTTCCAATGCCTCGCAAAGAAGGGCACCTATTGGTAGATGGGTAAAAAAGAAAAAAAAAGCAGACATTGAATATCTCTTTGAACATTGTGAAGTTATTAATTACACTTTGGATGGTGTATCAATACACCCAGTCACTACAAAGATACAGGCGCCCTTCCTAACTCAGTTGTCGGCGAGGAAGGAAACCGCTCAGGGATTTCACCATGAGGCCAATGGTGACTTTAAAATAGTTACATTGTTCTTCAAGATGTGTTTAAAACTATCTGGCCTTAATGGCCATGTACTCTTATAATCTCCACCCGGCACAGCCAGAAGAAGACTGACCACCCCTCTGAGCCTGGTTCCTCTCTACGTTTCTTCCTACTGTAGGTTCCTGCCTTTCTAGGGAGTTTTTCCTAGCCACTGTGCTTCTACATCTGCATTGCTTGCTGTTTGGGGTTTTAGGCTGGGTTTCTGTATAGCACTTTGTGGCATCTGCTGATGTAAAAAGGCCTTCATAAATACATTTGATTGAGTCTCATTGATTAATGGCTGTGATGGGAGAAAACTGAGGATGGATCAACAACATTGTAGTTACTCTACATTACTAACCTAAATGACAGAGTCAAAAGAAGGAAGCCTGTACAGAATACAAATATTCCAAAACATGCATCCTGTTTGCAATAAAGCACTGAAATAAAACTGTAAAAAATGTGGCAGAGAAATGAACTTTTATGTCCTGAATAAAAAAGCGTTATGTTTGGGACAAATCCAATACAACACATCACTGAGTACTACTCTTCATATTTTCAAGCATGGTGGTGGCTGCATCATGTTATGGGTATGCTTGTCGTCTGCAAGGACAAGGGAGTTAATAGAGCTAAGCACAGGCACACTCCCAGAGGAAAACCTGGTTCAGTCTGCTTTCCTACAGACAGTGAAAGACAAATTCAATAACCTAAAACATAAGGCCAAATATACACTGGAGTTGCTTACCAAGATGACATTGAATGTTCCTGAGTGGCCTAGTTACAGTTTTGACTTAAATCGGCTTAGAATTGCAAGACCTGAAAATGGCTGTCTAGCAATGATCAACACCAACTTGACAGAGCTTGGTGAATAAAATAATAAATAATGTGCTAATATTGTACAATCCAGATGAGCAAAACTCTTGAGACTTACCCAGAAAGACTCACTGCTGTAATCGCTGCCAAAGGTGTTTCTAACATGTATAGACTCAGGGGGTGTCAATACTTACGTAAATTAGATATTTCTGTATTTCGTTTTCAATACATTTGCCAAAAAATATTTTCACTTTGTCATTATGGGGTATTGTGTGTAGATGGTTGGGCTAAAAATCTATTAAATGCATTTTGTATTCAGGTTGTAACACAACAACATGTGGAATAAGTCAGGGGGTACACCCTAGACTTCCCTGCTAATGTGCCTTGCTGGACCTAGTAAACTATCAAAAGTAGACCCATAACTGATCCAAAGGTTTTCTTCATAAAACATGCATTCAAAACACAGGGCATTTAAACATTTATTTTTGTCAGAACATCTTATTTATTTATTGTTTCATTATTCAAGGCTCCCTTTCTTATTTTATTTCAAAATAAAATGCTTTATTTTATTGAAAGGCATGAATGACTTGTATGCTGTTTAATGACAAACAAATTATTATAATCATTTGTTATATTGAAGTAGGCTGTTACATTAAGGCAGATAAAACAGGATGTACTCTCATAGCTTGATTGTGGATAAATTATATAAGGCTACTACGTGAGTCAAGTGGAAAACAATACACTTGATTTAGGCTACATTATGGCATGCTATATGTTTCTGATCAGTGCTAGATGGGAAAATGAGCTAGCACCTCCATTTGCCCAGCCAGAGATCAATTATCCAAAAATACTGTGGCGTTTACAGGTTTCCCAATCTTATAACTTTACTAGCTTAAATAACAAACGGACAGAGAGGGAAATACGGTTAATGCCAACAGGCATTTGAATGTTACAATGCACGGAGTAACGGGGAACTGCACAAAACAACAAACCTAGCATGAACTAGCAAGCCATAAATCACAGTCCAGCGGGAGGTATCTCCCCAGAGAAATAATCACGAGAGCGAGAAAATGGGTCTCTCCCCACTATTTATATCCCCACAAACCAATGTGCAGCTCCCCCTTCTTCTATTACCATAACAAACCCATCAACAATGAACATGACTGTTGCTGCCAGCCTGGGGCAGGGTCTGCCCACCTTACCTCCTAAGGGTCGCTAAAATACAGACAGAGATTCACTGAAAAAAATCACATTGATTGATTATCAGACAAGTCACAGGCTTTTGGTCGGGAGTCGGACAGGGTACTACACGAGTAAGGAGCAAATTCCACTTGTTAAGCTACATAACATGCTATACTTTTTGGGGGGTCAGCTAATATATGAGCAAACTAAAAAACTTAGCTAACGTTAACATTTTCCCAGCCTAATTGTTACCAAATATCCAAATGGAGATTCAGTGAAAACAAAAATCTGACATTGATTGATTAATCAAGACGAGTTCCCTACTCTTGTCTCAAAGCAGCGAGTTGGCGCTGTCCCAATTAAGTCGGTGCTGAAATGTGTATTTGTAATTATTAAGGATCCCTATTAGCTGCTGCCAAGGCACCAGCTACTCTTCCTGGGGTCCAACAACATTAAGGCAGTTAAATATAATTTAAAACATTACATGACATTACATTTCATAACACTTTACCCAATACATTTAGTGTGTTCCTTCAGGCCACTACTCCACTATCATATATTTACCATACAACATCCATGTGTACATGTGTGGAGAGTGCATGTCTTATCACGTGTATGTGTGTCTGTGCCTGTGTGTCTCTTCACAGTTCCCGCTGTTCCATAAGTTGTATTTTTATCTGGTTTTTAAATTTGATTCCAATGTTACCTGATGTGGAATAGAGTTCCATGGTCATGGCTCTATGTAGTACTGTACTGTACTGTACTGTTCCTTGTTGATAGTGTTAAAAAGGAAGAGCAGCACTTTATTATGGACAGACTTCTCCCCATCTTAGCTACTGTTGTATCAACATGTTTTGACCATGACAATTTACAATCCAGGTTTACTCCAAGCAGTTTAGTCACCTCAACTTGCTCAAGTTCCACATTATTTATTACAATATTTAGTTGAGGTTTAGGGTTTAGTGAATGATTTGTCCCAAATACAATGCTTTTAGGTTTTGAAATATTTAGTACTAACTTATTCCTTGCCACCCATTCTGAAACTAACTGCAGCTCTTTATTGTAGTGTTGCAGTGATTTCACTTGCTGTAGTAGCTGACGTGTATAGTGTTGAGCTATCCGCAAACATAGACACACTGGCTTTACTCAGGCCAGTGGCATGTCATTAGTAAATATTCAATAAAGTAAGGGGCCTAGACAGCTGTCCTGGGGAATTCCTGAATCTACCTGTATTATGTTAGAGAGGCTTCCATTACTCTCTGTGTTCTGTTAGACAGGTAACTCTATCCACAATATAGCAGGGGATATAAAGCCATAACACAAGTTTTTCCATCAGCAGACTATGATCAATAATGTATATAGCCACACTGAAGTCTAACAAAACAGCTCCCACAATATTTTTATCATAAATTTATCTCAGCCAATCATCAGTCATTTGTGTAAGTGCCATGCTTGTTGAATGTCCTTTCCTATAAGTTATTTGAAAGTCTGTTGTCAATTTGTTTACAGTAAAATAGCATTGTATCTGGTCAAACACAATTTTTTCCAAAGGTTTACTAAGGGTTGGTAACAGGCTGATTGGTTGGCTATTTGAGCCAGTAAAGGGAGCTTTACTATTCTTGGGTAGCGGAATTACCTTTGCTTCCCTCCAGGCCTGAGGGAACACACTTTCTAGTAGGCTTAGATTGAAGATATGGCAAATAGGAGTGGTAATAATGATCATCTAGGTCAGGATTTCCCAAACTCTATTTCTTTTAAATTAGTATAGGCTAATTGTTGGATATGACTTTGGGAGTTTCAGTATGAGCAAGAATTTGATACATTCATTCAATTGCATTAGCCTACTTTATTCCAAAATTCTCATCATTCAGTTCATTTAAGGTGAGTTTTCCTCTCAAAATGTTGGATTATTGTGTGCTTATTGACATTTACTACATTGATTGATAGGACTAGGAAAATAAGCATTTTACTGCACCCGCCATAACACCTGCTAAACTTTGTAATCAACCAATACAATTGTATTTTATTGATGGCTGTTTTCTCATCTCCTCACTCCTCTGCCGCCTTCTCACAGTTCCACTCTGCTCTGACATGCATTGTAGCGTCCCGTTGATGACCCTTTCCATTTCCGCAGGACGTGCAGACGGAAACCATCATGTTCGATGCCCTGAAGGACCCGAGGAAAGGCAGACAGCGCTGCAAGAACCAGGGGAGGGAGGGGCTTCCATCAGCTCATCTACCAATCAGAGCAACTATAGACTATGTGAAGAGTAAGTCCATAGCCACAGCTTACAGCTAGAACTAGCCTACTGCAACCATTACTAGTATACAGTACAATGGTGAAAATATAATTCTGACAACCTCTATCTGTTTGACAGATTTGACTAATAACATAATCATTGACGTTTTGACTGACTTATTGATTGACTGATTGTATTACTGATTAGTTGATCAACTGACTGATTGACTCATTAATTTATTGATTGGCTGTTGTATTTGTATTGTTCCAGAAGGGGAGCTGAGAGCAGCTATGATCCATTGGGACGAGGCGCAGGGCCACCTGAAGAAGATGCGTTACCATGACGGCCGTCTCCTGGTGGATGAGCCAGGCCTGTACTCCGTCTACGCCAAGACCTGTTTCCGCTACTACGACCTGGGACCTGAGACAGAGCCTGGCGATGCCACGCCCCAGGCCGTGGACGTGAACAACGCCCAGCTCATCCAGTACATCTCGCACGAGAAACACACGTCCCTGCCCAGCAAGTCTGTGGTGCTGATGAAGACAGGCAGCACCATGCGCTGGAATAACTCCCAGTATAACATGTACTGTGCCCAGCAGGGCAGGGGGGTGATGCTACAGCAAGGGGATGGACTGTTTGTTAATGTGTCCAATGCCTGGATGCTGGATCCTGAACCAGAGGGGACGTACTTTGGGGCGATCAAGATAGGGAACTGAAACCGCGTACAGAGGAGGAGGAGGATGTGCTACTGAACGTTCTATAGACGTAACTGCCAAAGAACCACTGAGAGAGAGACAGAGCACTTGTTGTATGTAACATTACTGAATTTGTATTTGATGTGTTTTAGTTTTTATTGAAAGGAATGGGCTATGTTGCTCTTCACCAGATAGAGAATTAGGATATGCAGTAATTTAAGTGAGGTGATATGGATACCTTCGTTCACTCACTAGGCCTCAACAAAACCCATATGCCGTTCACACAGACTTACCCTGTTCCTTAAGGTCCAAAACTGCACAGGATGCTTTAAACATTTTATAAAGTTGATAGTTATCAACCATTTTAGATTGTTGATGTTTCTCATTCCAGGGAGCACTTTTGAAAAATGTTGTTACGATGTGTTTTTAAAGTATAGCAGTGTGGATCCTATCTTCTGTTTATCAGCCGACACAAAGTCATTCCTCATCGCTAGTCTGGCCCCTCATAGTTTACAAAACATTGTCATCGTCCTGAACAGAAGCACAGCTGGGGTATTTTGTTTATAACTGAGGAGAGTTTCCACCAGTGAACTCTTTGGTACACTCTTAGAAAAAAGGGTTCCAAAAGGGTTCTTCGTCTGTCCCCATAGGAGAACACTTTTTGGTTCCAGGTAAGGGTTCTATATGGAACTCAAAAAGGTTCTACCTGAAACCAACAGGGTTCTACCTTGAATCAAAAAGGGTTCTTCAAAGGGTTCTCCAATGGGGACAGCCAAAGAACACTTTTAGGTTCTAGATAGCACCTTATATTTTTGGAGAGAAAACATTTCTCCCCAATTTCGTGACATCCAATTGGTAGTTACGATCTTTTCTCATCGCTGCAACTCCCCAACGGGCTCGGAAGAGGTAAAGATCGAGTCATACATCCTCTGAAACATGACCCGTCAAGCCGTGCTTTTTCTTAACACCTGCTTGCTTAACCCAGAAGCCAGCTGCACCAATGTGTTGGAGTAAACACTGTTCAACTGACGACAGAAGTCAGCTTGCAGGCGCCCGACCTGCCACAAAGAGTCACTAGAGCGAAATGAGCGAAGGAAAGCCCCCCGGCCAAACCCTCCCCTAACCCGGACGATGCTGGGCTAATTGTCCGTTGCCCTATGGGACTCCCGGTCATGGCCGGCTGTGACACAGCCTGGGATCGAACTCCAGGCTGTAGTGACGCCTCAGCACTGCGATGCAGTGCCTTAGACCACAGCAGCACCTTTTTTCTTCTAAGAGTGTACCATAAGTGTAGTGTAGCCATTAGCCAATGATGCTCCTCTGTCTCTCTTGGGTAAGGATGAACTCAAGTTTAGAGGTTGAGGAGGAGGTTATTCAGTAGTTAACACAGTATTACTGCCCATTCAGGCCCAGGCAACATTTAACATTACATAGACATTATTTAAGGGAATAACAACAGCTGTGTAAGAACAATGATAAATACTGTATCAATCACTATTGATTTTTGTTTTCCAAGGAAATACAGAAAAGTGAGTATAGAAGTACTCCATAACTGCATGTACTTAGTTTAACCAGGAGAGACCTGCTGCAATCATCCCATTAACTGAGGGGAACATGGTTGTGGTTCGGGTCAAGTCTTTTTTCTTATTTTGATTCGTTTTCCCCCAAATTACACAGTATTGAACTCTTTTGTCCAGTTTTTGGTGGTTTATACAAGTAATGATTATCAAAACACACAAACAACTTATGTAAAGATGCATACTGAAGATAGCTGGCCTGTCTTACCATAGGGGAGGAGAGCAGAGATTCCTGTCTTTATGAAACTAGCGGATCCAAATTGACTTTGGTCCACCTTTTAACTTATAGTTCCTTTTTTAATTTGACTCTTTGAGGTAAATGAGAATATGCACTAAATGTATTTATTTATTAGCTATAACAATGCAGATAGGGACCATTGCTTAAATGACCTGTCTGCTGTAAAATTTTGTTTATTTGATGTCTGTATTACAGTAGGAAGTACTTCGTTTATTAGTAGATGCGCTTTTATTGTCCAAACACAGGGGCTCAATGTTAAATTCTGTATTTGTATTTTTTTATTGTGACAATTCTGTGTGCACTTGCCTAGCCGAAGCAGAATATACTGTCCATCATAAGACCGTAGCAAACTTAAGTTTAAATCTTGTACATTCTTTTTTTTTATTTGATGTTTATTTATGTCAATTTAACTAATAAAATCATTACTTTTATATATAGGTTTGATGTTTGTTAAACATTTTTTTATCATGAATGCATAACGCATACTATGAATTGTGGATAATGTGTCACATCATCCTTTACAGACTTGAACAGAACGTTTTTAAAATTTGTTAACCAAACCAAAGCTCCAGCACCAGCTCCAGCACCACGTCTTTACCCTACAGCTATTGTCATGTGGTTAGCGCTGAGCAATTAACCGAAATGCCGGTTATTTTTCAGTTTTAATCAGATAATTGACTGACTGTTCAAATATTGGAATTCCATTTTGTTCTGTTTTTTTCCCTGTGAGCTCTATTGACCAGGCACATTTAGCTGCAGTTTCTCTAGAGATAAATCAGATCATGCCCGAACTGTGCAGTGTAGTAGGGATTAGTAGTAGGTAGGGCTGGGCGATATGGCAAATAAATTATCACGATATCTATATATTTTTTCATTCGATAACGATAATTATCACGATATTAATCAAATAATGTTTAAAAGGTGCATATCTGCTTCTGACTCAAGAATGCCTAATGCCTGAACAAACCACTAGGCAGGTAGTGGTTAGAGCGTTGTGCCAGTAACCAGCAGGTAGCCTAGTGGTTAGAGCGTTGTGCCAGTAACCAGCAGGTAGTCTAGTGGTTAGAGCGTTGGGCCAGTAACCAGCAGGTAGCCTAGTGGTTAGAGTGTTGGGCCAGTAACCAGCAGGTAGCCTAGTGGTTAGAGCATTGGGCCAGTAACCAGCAGGTAGCCTAGTGGTTAGAGCGTTGGGCCAGTAACCAGCAGGTAGCCTAGTGGTTAGAGCGTTGGGCCAGTAACCAGCAGGTAGCCTAGTGGTTACAGCGTTGGGCCAGTAACCAGCAGGTAGCCTAGTGGTTAGAGCGTTGTGCCAGTAACCAGCAGGTAGCCTAGTGGTTAGAGCGTTGTGCCAGTAACCACCAGGTAGCCTAGTGGTTAGAGTGTTGTGCCAGTAACCAGCAGGTAGCCTAGTGGTTAGAGCGTTGTGCCAGTAACCAGCAGGTAGCCTAGTGGTTAGAGCGTTGGGCCAGTAACCAGCAGGTAGCCTAGTGGTTAGAGCGTTGTGCCAGTAACCAGCAGGTAGCCTAGTGGTTAGAGCGTTGGGCCAGTAACCAGCAGGTAGCCTAGTGGTTACAGCGTTGGGCCAGTAACCAGCAGGTAGCCTACTGGTTAGAGCGTTGGGCCAGTAACCAGCAGGTAGCCTAGTGGTTAGAGCGTTGGGCCAGTAACCAGCAGGTAGCCTAGTGGTTAGAGCGTTGGGCCAGTAACCAGCAGGTAGCCTAGTGGTTAGAGCGTTGGGCCAGTAACCAGCAGGTAGCCTAGTGGTTAGAGCGTTGTGCCAGTAACCAGCAGGTAGCCTAGTGGTTAGAGCGTTGGGCCAGTAACCAGCAGGTAGTCTAGTGGTTAGAGCGTTGGGCCAGTAACCAGCAGGTAGCCTAGTGGTTAGAGCGTTGTGCCAGTAACCAGCAGGTAGCCTAGTGGTTAGAGCGTTGGGCCAGTAACCAGCAGGTAGCCTAGTGGTTAGAGCGTTGGGCCAGTAACCAGCAGGTAGCCTAGTGGTTAGAGCGTTGGGCCAGTAACCAGCAGGTAGCCTAGTGGTTAGAGCGTTGGGCCAGTAAACAGCAGGTAGCCTAGTGGTTAGAGCGTTGGGCCAGTAACCAGCAGATAGCCTAGTGGTTAGAGCATTGGGCCAGTAACCAGCAGGTAGCCTAGTGGTTAGAGCGTTGGGCCAGTAACCAGCAGGTAGCCTAGTGGTTAGAGCGTTGGGCCAGTAACCAGCAGGTAGCCTAGTGGTTACAGCGTTGGGCCAGTAACCAGCAGGTAGCCTAGTGGTTAGAGCGTTGTGCCAGTAACCAGCAGGTAGCCTAGTGGTTAGAGCGTTGTGCCAGTAACCACCAGGTAGCCTAGTGGTTAGAGCGTTGTGCCAGTAACCAGCAGGTAGCCTAGTGGTTACAGCGTTGGGCCAGTAACCAGCAGGTAGCCTAGTGGTTAGAGCGTTGTGCCAGTAACCAGCAGGTAGCCTAGTGGTTAGAGCGTTGGGCCAGTAACCAGCAGGTAGCCTAGTGGTTAGAGCGTTGGGCCAGTAACCAGCAGGTAGCCTACTGGTTAGAGCGTTGGGCCAGTAACCAGCAGGTAGCCTAGTGGTTAGAGCGTTGGGCCAGTAACCAGCAGGTAGCCTAGTGGTTAGAGCGTTGGGCCAGTAACCAGCAGGTAGCCTAGTGGTTAGAGCGTTGGGCCAGTAACCAGCAGGTAGCCTAGTGGTTAGAGCGTTGTGCCAGTAACCAGCAGGTAGCCTAGTGGTTAGAGCGTTGGGCCAGTAACCAGCAGGTAGCCTAGTGGTTAGAGCATTGTGCCAGTAACCAGCAGGTAGCCTAGTGGTTAGAGCGTTGTGCCAGTAACCAGCAGGTAGCCTAGTGGTTACAGCGTTGGGCCAGTAACCAGCAGGTAGCCTATTGGTTAGAGCGTTGTGCCAGTAACCAGCAGGTAGCCTAGTGGTTAGAGCGTTGGGCCAGTAACCAGCAGGTAGCCTAGTGGTTACAGCGTTGTGCCAGTAACCAGCAGGTAGCCTAGTGGTTACAGCGTTGGGCCAGTAACCAGCAGGTAGCCTAGTGGTTAGAGCGTTGGGCCAGTAACCAGCAGGTAGCCTAGTGGTTAGAGCGTTGTGCCAGTAACCAGCAGGTAGCCTAGTGGTTAGAGCATTGGGCCAGTAACCAGCAGGTAGCCTAGTGGTTAGAGCGTTGTGCCACTAAACAGCAGGTAGCCTAGTGGTTAGAGCGTTGGGCCAGTAACCAGCAGGTAGCCTAGTGGTTAGAGAGTTGGGCCAGTAACCAGCAGGTAGCCTAGTGGTTACAGCGTTGGGCCAGTAACCAGCAGGTAGCCTAGTGGTTAGAGCGTTGTGCCAGTAACCAGCAGGTAGCCTAGTGGTTAGAGCGTTGTGCCAGTAACCACCAGGTAGCCTAGTGGTTAGAGCGTTGTGCCAGTAACCAGCAGGTAGCCTAGTGGTTAGAGCGTTGTGCCAGTAACCAGCAGGTAGCCTAGTGGTTAGAGCGTTGGGCCAGTAACCAGCAGGTAGCCTAGTGGTTAGAGCGTTGTGCCAGTAACCAGCAGGTAGCCTAGTGGTTAGAGCGTTGGGCCAGTAACCAGCAGGTAGCCTAGTGGTTAGAGCGTTGTGCCAGTAACCAGCAGGTAGCCTAGTGGTTACAGCGTTGGGCCAGTAACCAGCAGGTAGCCTAGTGGTTAGAGCGTTGGGCCAGTAACCAGCAGGTAGCCTAGTGGTTAGAGCGTTGGGCCAGTAACCAGCAGGTAGCCTAGTGGTTAGAGCGTTGTGCCAGTAACCAGCAGGTAGCCTAGTGGTTAGAGCGTTGGGCCAGTAACCAGCAGATAGCCTAGTGGTTAGAGCATTGGGCCAGTAACCAGCAGGTAGCCTAGTGGTTAGAGCGTTGGGCCAGTAACCAGCAGGTAGCCTAGTGGTTAGAGCGTTGGGCCAGTAACCAGCAGGTAGCCTAGTGGTTACAGCGTTGGGCCAGTAACCAGCAGGTAGCCTAGTGGTTAGAGCGTTGTGCCAGTAACCAGCAGGTAGCCTAGTGGTTAGAGCGTTGTGCCAGTAACCACCAGGTAGCCTAGTGGTTAGAGCGTTGTGCCAGTAACCAGCAGGTAGCCTAGTGGTTAGAGCGTTGTGCCAGTAACCAGCAGGTAGCCTAGTGGTTACAGCGTTGGGCCAGTAACCAGCAGGTAGCCTAGTGGTTAGAGCGTTGTGCCAGTAACCAGCAGGTAGCCTAGTGGTTAGAGCGTTGGGCCAGTAACCAGCAGGTAGCCTAGTGGTTAGAGCGTTGGGCCAGTAACCAGCAGGTAGCCTACTGGTTAGAGCGTTGGGCCAGTAACCAGCAGGTAGCCTAGTGGTTAGAGCGTTGGGCCAGTAACCAGCAGGTAGCCTAGTGGTTAGAGCGTTGGGCCAGTAACCAGCAGGTAGCCTAGTGGTTAGAGCGTTGGGCCAGTAACCAGCAGGTAGCCTAGTGGTTAGAGCGTTGTGCCAGTAACCAGCAGGTAGCCTAGTGGTTAGAGCGTTGGGCCAGTAACCAGCAGGTAGCCTAGTGGTTAGAGCATTGTGCCAGTAACCAGCAGGTAGCCTAGTGGTTAGAGCGTTGTGCCAGTAACCAGCAGGTAGCCTAGTGGTTACAGCGTTGGGCCAGTAACCAGCAGGTAGCCTATTGGTTAGAGCGTTGTGCCAGTAACCAGCAGGTAGCCTAGTGGTTAGAGCGTTGGGCCAGTAACCAGCAGGTAGCCTAGTGGTTACAGCGTTGTGCCAGTAACCAGCAGGTAGCCTAGTGGTTACAGCGTTGGGCCAGTAACCAGCAGGTAGCCTAGTGGTTAGAGCGTTGGGCCAGTAACCAGCAGGTAGCCTAGTGGTTAGAGCGTTGTGCCAGTAACCAGCAGGTAGCCTAGTGGTTAGAGCATTGGGCCAGTAACCAGCAGGTAGCCTAGTGGTTAGAGCGTTGTGCCACTAAACAGCAGGTAGCCTAGTGGTTAGAGCGTTGGGCCAGTAACCAGCAGGTAGCCTAGTGGTTAGAGAGTTGGGCCAGTAACCAGCAGGTAGCCTAGTGGTTACAGCGTTGGGCCAGTAACCAGCAGGTAGCCTAGTGGTTAGAGCGTTGTGCCAGTAACCAGCAGGTAGCCTAGTGGTTAGAGCGTTGTGCCAGTAACCACCAGGTAGCCTAGTGGTTAGAGCGTTGTGCCAGTAACCAGCAGGTAGCCTAGTGGTTAGAGCGTTGTGCCAGTAACCAGCAGGTAGCCTAGTGGTTAGAGCGTTGGGCCAGTAACCAGCAGGTAGCCTAGTGGTTAGAGCGTTGTGCCAGTAACCAGCAGGTAGCCTAGTGGTTAGAGCGTTGGGCCAGTAACCAGCAGGTAGCCTAGTGGTTAGAGCGTTGGGCCAGTAACCAGCAGGTAGCCTAGTGGTTACAGCGTTGGGCCAGTAACCAGCAGGTAGCCTAGTGGTTAGAGCGTTGGGCCAGTAACCAGCAGGTAGCCTAGTGGTTAGAGCGTTGGGCCAGTAACCAGCAGGTAGCCTAGTGGTTAGAGCGTTGTGCCAGTAACCAGCAGGTAGCCTAGTGGTTAGAGCGTTGGGCCAGTAACCAGCAGGTAGCCTAGTGGTTAGAGCATTGTGCCAGTAACCAGCAGGTAGCCTAGTGGTTAGAGCGTTGTGCCAGTAACCAGCAGGTAGCCTAGTGGTTACAGCGTTGGGCCAGTAACCAGCAGGTAGCCTATTGGTTAGAGCGTTGTGCCAGTAACCAGCAGGTAGCCTAGTGGTTAGAGCGTTGGGCCAGTAACCAGCAGGTAGCCTAGTGGTTACAGCGTTGTGCCAGTAACCAGCAGGTAGCCTAGTGGTTACAGCGTTGGGCCAGTAACCAGCAGGTAGCCTAGTGGTTACAGCGTTGGGCCAGTAACCAGCAGGTAGCCTAGTGGTTAGAGCGTTGTGCCAGTAACCAGCAGGTAGCCTAGTGGTTAGAGCGTTGTGCCAGTAACCAGCAGGTAGCCTAGTGGTTAGAGCGTTGTGCCAGTAACCAGCAGGTAGCCTAGTGGTTAGAGCGTTGGGCCAGTAACCAGCAGGTAGCCTAGTGGTTAGAGCGTTGTGCCAGTAACCAGCAGGTAGCCTAGTGGTTAGAGCGTTGTGCCAGTAACCAGCAGGTAGCCTAGTGGTTAGAGCGTTGTGCCAGTAACCAGCAGGTAGCCTAGTGGTTAGAGCGTTGTGCCAGTAACCAGCAGGTAGCCTAGTGGTTAGAGCGTTGTGCCAGTAACCAGCAGGTAGCCTAGTGGTTACAGCGTTGGGCCAGTAACCAGCAGGTAGCCTATTGGTTAGAGCGTTGTGCCAGTAACCAGCAGGTAGCCTAGTGGTTAGAGCGTTGGGCCAGTAACCAGCAGGTAGCCTAGTGGTTACAGCGTTGTGCCAGTAACCAGCAGGTAGCCTAGTGGTTACAGCGTTGGGCCAGTAACCAGCAGGTAGCCTAGTGGTTAGAGCGTTGGGCCAGTAACCAGCAGGTAGCCTAGTGGTTAGAGCGTTGTGCCAGTAACCAGCAGGTAGCCTAGTGGTTAGAGCATTGGGCCAGTAACCAGCAGGTAGTCTAGTGGTTAGAGCGTTGTGCCAGTAAACAGCAGGTAGCCTAGTGGTTAGAGCGTTGGGCCAGTAACCAGCAGGTAGCCTAGTGGTTAGAGCGTTGGGCCAGTAACCAGCAGGTAGCCTAGTGGTTAGAGCGTTGTGCCAGTAACCAGCAGGTAGCCTAGTGGTTACAGCGTTGGGCCAGTAACCAGCACGTAGCCTAGTGGTTAGAGCGTTGTGCCAGTAACCAGCAGGTAGCCTAGTGGTTAGAGCATTGTGCCAGTAACCAGCAGGTAGCCTAGTGGTTAGAGCGTTGTGCCAGTAACCAGCAGGTAGCCTAGTGGTTACAGCGTTGGGCCAGTAACCAGCAGGTAGCCTATTGGTTAGAGCGTTGTGCCAGTAACCAGCAGGTAGCCTAGTGGTTAGAGCGTTGGGCCAGTAACCAGCAGGTAGCCTAGTGGTTACAGCGTTGTGCCAGTAACCAGCAGGTAGCCTAGTGGTTACAGCGTTGGGCCAGTAACCAGCAGGTAGCCTAGTGGTTACAGCGTTGGGCCAGTAACCAGCAGGTAGCCTAGTGGTTAGAGCGTTGTGCCAGTAACCAGCAGGTAGCCTAGTGGTTAGAGCGTTGTGCCAGTAACCAGCAGGTAGCCTAGTGGTTAGAGCGTTGTGCCAGTAACCAGCAGGTAGCCTAGTGGTTAGAGCGTTGGGCCAGTAACCAGCAGGTAGCCTAGTGGTTAGAGCGTTGTGCCAGTAACCAGCAGGTAGCCTAGTGGTTAGAGCGTTGTGCCAGTAACCAGCAGGTAGCCTAGTGGTTAGAGCGTTGTGCCAGTAACCAGCAGGTAGCCTAGTGGTTAGAGCGTTGTGCCAGTAACCAGCAGGTAGCCTAGTGGTTAGAGCGTTGTGCCAGTAACCAGCAGGTAGCCTAGTGGTTACAGCGTTGGGCCAGTAACCAGCAGGTAGCCTATTGGTTAGAGCGTTGTGCCAGTAACCAGCAGGTAGCCTAGTGGTTAGAGCGTTGGGCCAGTAACCAGCAGGTAGCCTAGTGGTTACAGCGTTGTGCCAGTAACCAGCAGGTAGCCTAGTGGTTACAGCGTTGGGCCAGTAACCAGCAGGTAGCCTAGTGGTTAGAGCGTTGGGCCAGTAACCAGCAGGTAGCCTAGTGGTTAGAGCGTTGTGCCAGTAACCAGCAGGTAGCCTAGTGGTTAGAGCATTGGGCCAGTAACCAGCAGGTAGTCTAGTGGTTAGAGCGTTGTGCCAGTAAACAGCAGGTAGCCTAGTGGTTAGAGCGTTGGGCCAGTAACCAGCAGGTAGCCTAGTGGTTAGAGCGTTGGGCCAGTAACCAGCAGGTAGCCTAGTGGTTAGAGCGTTGTGCCAGTAACCAGCAGGTAGCCTAGTGGTTACAGCGTTGGGCCAGTAACCAGCACGTAGCCTAGTGGTTAGAGCGTTGTGCCAGTAACCAGCAGGTAGCCTAGTGGTTAGAGCGTTGTGCCAGTAACCACCAGGTAGCCTAGTGGTTAGAGCGTTGTGCCAGTAACCAGCAGGTAGCCTAGTGGTTAGAGCGTTGTGCCAGTAACCAGCAGATAGCCTAGTGGTTAGAGCGTTGGGCCAGTAACCAGCAGGTAGCCTAGTGGTTAGAGCGTTGTGCCAGTAACCAGCAGGTAGCCTAGTGGTTAGAGCGTTGTGCCAGTAACCAGCAGGTAGCCTAGTGGTTAGAGCGTTGGGCCAGTAACCAGCAGGTAGCCTAGTGGTTAGAGCGTTGTGCCAGTAACCAGCAGGTAGCCTAGTGGTTAGAGCGTTGGGCCAGTAACCAGCAGGTAGCCTAGTGGTTAGAGCGTTGGGCCAGTAACCAGCAGGTAGCCTAGTGGTTAGAGCATTTGGCCAGTAACCAGCAGGTGGCCTAGTGGTTAGAGCGTTGGGCCAGTAACCAGCAGGTAGCCTAGTGGTTAGAGCGTTGGGCCAGTAACCAGCAGGTAGCCTAGTGGTTAGAGCGTTGGGCCAGTAACCAGCAGGTAGCCTAGTGGTTAGAGCGTTGTGCCAGTAACCAGCAGGTAGCCTAGTGGTTAGAGCGTTGGGCCAGTAACCAGCAGGTAGCCTAGTGGTTAGAGCGTTGTGCCAGTAACCAGCAGGTAGCCTAGTGGTTAGAGCGTTGTGCCAGTAACCAGCAGGTAGCCTAGTGGTTACAGCGTTGGGCCAGTAACCAGCAGGTAGCCTATTGGTTAGAGCGTTGTGCCAGTAACCAGCAGGTAGCCTAGTGGTTAGAGCGTTGGGCCAGTAACCAGCAGGTAGCCTAGTGGTTACAGCGTTGTGCCAGTAACCAGCAGGTAGCCTAGTGGTTACAGCGTTGGGCCAGTAACCAGCAGGTAGCCTAGTGGTTAGAGCGTTGGGCCAGTAACCAGCAGGTAGCCTAGTGGTTAGAGCGTTGTGCCAGTAACCAACAGGTAGCCTAGTGGTTAGAGCATTGGGCCAGTAACCAGCAGGTAGCCTAGTGGTTAGAGCGTTGTGCCAGTAAACAGCAGGTAGCCTAGTGGTTAGAGCGTTGGGCCAGTAACCAGCAGGTAGCCTAGTGGTTAGAGCGTTGGGCCAGTAACCAGCAGGTAGCCTAGTGGTTAGAGCGTTGGGCCAGTAACCAGCAGGTAGCCTAGTGGTTAGAGCGTTGTGCCAGTAACCAGCAGGTAGCCTAGGTGTTACAGCGTTGGGCCAGTAACCAGCACGTAGCCTAGTGGTTAGAGCGTTGTGCCAGTAACCAGCAGGTAGCCTAGTGGTTAGAGCGTTGTGCCAGTAACCAGCAGGTAGCCTAGTGGTTAGAGCGTTGTGCCAGTAACCAGCAGGTAGCCTAGTGGTTAGAGCGTTGGGCCAGTAACCAGCAGGTAGCCTAGTGGTTAGAGCGTTGTGCCAGTAACCAGCAGGTAGCCTAGTGGTTAGAGCGTTGGGCCAGTAACCAGCAGGTAGCCTAGTGGTTAGAGCGTTGGGCCAGTAACCAGCAGGTAGCCTAGTGGTTAGAGCGTTGGGCCAGTATACAGCAGGTAGCCTAGTGGTTAGAGCGTTGTGCCAGTAACCAGCAGGTAGCCTAGTGGTTAGAGCGTTGTGCCAGTAACCAGCAGGTAGCCTAGTGGTTACAGCGTTGGGCCAGTAACCAGCAGGTAGCCTAGTGGTTAGAGCGTTGTGCCAGTAACCAGCAGGTAGCCTAGTGGTTACAGCGTTGGGCCAGTAACCAGCAGGTAGCCTAGTGGTTAGAGCGTTGGGCCAGTAACCAGCAGGTAGCCTAGTGGTTAGAGCGTTGGGCCAGTAACCAGCAGGTAGCCTAGTGGTTAGAGCGTTGGGCCAGTAAACAGCAGGTAGCCTAGTGGTTAGAGCGTTGGGCCAGTAACCAGCAGGTAGCCTAGTGGTTAGAGCGTTGGGCCAGTAACCAGCAGGTAGCCTAGTGGTTAGAGCGTTGGGCCAGTAACCAGCAGGTAGCCTAGTGGTTAGAGCGTTGTGCCAGTAACCAGCAGGTAGCCTAGGTGTTACAGCGTTGGGCCAGTAACCAGCAGGTAGCCTAGTGGTTAGAGCGTTGTGCCAGTAACCAGCAGGTAGCCTAGTGGTTAGAGCGTTGGGCCAGTAACCAGCAGGTAGCCTAGTGGTTAGAGCGTTGGGCCAGTAACCAGCAGGTAGCCTAGTGGTTAGAGCGTTGGGCCAGTATACAGCAGGTAGCCTAGTGGTTAGAGCGTTGGGCCAGTAACCAGCAGGTAGCCTAGTGGTTAGAGCGTTGGGCCAGTAACCAGCAGGTAGCCTAGTGGTTAGAGCGTTGGGCCAGTAACCAGCAGGTAGCCTAGTGGTTAGAGCGTTGGGCCAGTAACCAGCAGGTAGCCTAGTGGTTAGAGCGTTGGGCCAGTAACCAGCAGGTAGCCTAGTGGTTAGAGCGTTGTGCCAGTAACCAGCAGGTAGCCTAGTGGTTAAGGAGCGTTGGGCCAGTAACCAGCAGGTAGCCTAGTGGTTAGAGCGTTGTGCCAGTACCAGCAGGTAGCCTAGTGGTTAGAGCGTTGTGCCAGTAACCAGCAGGTAGCCTAGTGGTTAGAGCGTTGTGCCAGTAACCAGCAGGTAGCCTAGTGGTTAGCAGCGTTGGGCCAGTAACCAGCAGGTAGCCTAGTGGTTAGAGCGTTGTGCCAGTAACCAGCAGGTAGCCTAGTGGTTACACGCGTTGGGCCAGTAACCAGCAGGTAGCCTAGTGGTTAGAGCGTTGGGCCAGTAACCAGCAGGTAGCCTAGTGGTTAGAATGTTGGGCCAGTAACCAGCAGGTAGCCTAGTGGTTAGAGCGTTGTGCCAGTAACCAGCAGGTAGCCTAGTGGTTAGAGCGTTGGGCCAGTAACCAGCAGGTAGCCTAGTGGTTAGAGCGTTGGGCCAGTAACCCGTAGCCTAGTGTTACGTTGCCCCCTAGTGGTTAGAGCGTTGTGCCAGTAACCAGCAGGTAGCCTAGTGGTTAGAGCGTTGGGCCAGTAACCAGCAGGTAGCCTAGTGGTTAGAGCATTGGGCAGTAAACAGCAGTAGCCTAGTGGTTAGAGCGTTGGGGGCCAGTAACAGCAGGTAGCCTAGTGGTTAGAGCGTTGGGCCAGTAACCAGCAGGTAGCCTAGTGGTTACAGCGTTGGGCCAGTAAACCAGCAGGTAGCCTAGTGGTTAGAAGCGTTGGCCAGTAACCAGCAGGTAGCCTAGTGGTTAGAGCGTTGTGCCAGTAACCACCAGGTAGCCTAGTGGTTAGAGCGTTGTGCCAGTAACCAGCAGTAGCCTAGTGGTTAGAGCGTTTGCTGCCGTAACCAGCAGGTAGCCTAGTGGTTACCAGCGTCTGGGCCAGTACCAGCAGGTAGCCTAGTGGTTAGAGGCGTTGATGCCAGTAACCAGCAGGTAGCCTGAGTGGTTAGAGAGTCGTTGGGCCAGTAACCAGCAGGTAGCGCTAGTGGTTAGAGCGTTTGGGCCCAGTAACCAGCAGGTAGCCTAGATGGTTAGAGCGTTGGGCCAGTAACCAGCAGGTAGCCTAGTGGTTAGGAGCGTTGGGCCAGTAACCAGCAGGTAGCCTAGTGGTTAGAGCGTTGGGCCAGTAACCAGCAGGTAGCCTAGTGGTTAGAGCGTTGGGCCAGTAACCAGCAAGGTAGCCTAGTGGTTAGAGCGTTAGTGCCAGTAACCAGCAGGTAGCCTAGTGGTTAGAGCGTTGGGCCAGTAACCAGCAGGTAGCCTAGTGGTTCAGCCATTGTGCCAGTAACCAGCAGGTAGCCTAGTTGGTTAGAGCGTTGTGCCAGTAAACCAGCAGGTAGCCTAGTGGTTCAGCGTTGGGCCAGTAACCAGCAGGTAGCCATATTGGTTAGAGCGTTGTGCCAGTAACCAGCAGGTAGCCTAGTGGTTAGAGCGTTGGGCCAGTAACCAGCAGGTAGCCTAGTGGTTACAAGCGTTGTGCCAGTCAACCAGCAGGTAGCCGTAGTGGTTACAGCGTTGGGCCAGTAACCAGCAGCGTAGCCTAGTGGTTAGAGCGTTGAGGCCAGTAACCAGCAGGTAGCCTAGTGGTTA
>NC_052325.1:26072415-26074915 GCF_016432855.1 Salvelinus namaycush | reverse complement strand
CACAACTGCTTAAAACAATCAATGCATATAAAGGTAATACAAACCGGTAAAGAATTCATTAGGAAGACACTCAGAATCAGAAGAACACTCAGTAGACATATACAGCTAACTGCAAGGAAACTTGAGTAAATGAGGGATACAAAGTATATTGAAGCAGGTGGTTCCACACAGGTTCCTGAGTTCCTGGGGGTCACGTATAAAGATGCCCAGTTGCTCGTTATTTTGGAGAGATCTCAGTGACTCAGTGTGTGTGTGTGTGTGTGTCTCAGTCACAACATCTCAACCCAATTTAACACGTATGGGAGATTCTGGAGCGACGCCAGAGACAGCCTTTTCCACCACCATCAACAAAACACCAAATGTTAGAATTTCTGGTGGAAGAACAGTGTCGTGTCCATCCAGCAGAGTTCCAGACACTAGTAGAATCTATGCCATGTGCACCTCACACAGGTGTGGGCAGTTGTAACTATGACCTAAACTACTTGCATAAAAAACACTGGCTTTGGCACACCTCTTGATGCTCTGATGTAACTGCCGACGCGTCAGCCTGCCCGGCCCAAAATAAAAAGGTGAAATGAGGTGATGTCCTTTTATCCTTTATAAAAAATGTTGGAGTGCCGCAGTTTCTCAAAGTTCTTGAACTTGGGATTTTAATTTGAAGTCATTGTCACATATGGCAGAGCACCCAGATAATTAAGCAAGACAGGGCATCTATTAGCCACTCCACTTTATGTTGGTGTTTCCTCTGTTTTGGCAATTATTTTTATTTAACCTTTATTTAACTAGTCAGTTAAGAACAAATTCATATTTACAATGACGGCCTACCTGGGAACAGGGGGTTAACTGCCTTGTTCAGGGGCAGAACGACAGATTTTTACCTTGTCAGCTCGGGGATTCGAGCCAGCAACCTTTCAGTTACTAGTCCAACGCTCTAACCACTAGGCTACCTGTACATTGTTCATTCAACTGGATAATGGCAGATTTAAATTAATTTGCTACAGTTACTATAACTTATACATCACTTATACAAAAGGGTTTCAGCTTTGGTTTCCCTCTACATGTATCAGTAGGTCCTTTAGAGTCAACATAAAGCCAGCAGTCAGAAGTTGCTTTTGCCAAAATATTTGTTTTGAGCTAAACAGACCCATCAGAACCTCTCTCTGCCATGGTGTGTGTTGGTTGTCTCATCCTCCAGGTCTGGAGCTCACAGTGTGGGAGTCAGTGATAGGAAATCAATGAGTGGTTAATATTAGTGCAGTGGGCAAGAGGCCGACTGTCAATCAATGTGTCATAGAGGGAAATACAAACAGCTAAACAGTTAGCCTTGAGCCTTCACATGACACAACAGGAAGTGGACAGACTGATACACAGACACTGGGTGTTCTGGGTAAGAAAAGGTAATGTAGCGGATAAGATATAAAGTCATAATATCTGGTGACATGATGCCTTCAAATTAGTAATGTAGAGGGAATTTTACAAATGTAGTTTTTCTCCAGATGAATGGTGAGACAAAAGATTGGTTCACTTTATGACAGACAGGCTGCCTTTAGGGTTGACGTCTAGCAGGAAAGCTGTCAGCCTTAGACAGCCTGGAGAAACAAACACAGCCTTCGATACATCACACACAGCATGCACACACCAGCTCTCCAGTGACTGGCTGGCTAATATAACTGATTGTACACCTTAGGCTTCATCTTGCTAATACGACACTGGCACCATGAGAACTGAATGAACGAACCAAGTACAAACATTTCTGAGGCTGTGTTTTAGGCAGTTTTAACCAGTGATCTTGTAGTGATTGAAGGGTAACATCCATGATGAGGAGGGATGTCTTGTCTGTTTACCCTCTATTCTCTCCTGTCCAGTTAGACCAGTGGTCATATACATTTAATCAAGGCTTTCCTTTCTTTGGGCTCAGAGGTAGAGGTCTGGTCATCCTCATTCTAACAAGAGGTGTTTGTCTGCACATAATCAGGACTAACGTTATTCATCTAGACAGAGATAGTGGGTTAACATGCATCCCTTAGATCACTTCACTATCCCCTTTTCTTTACAAAGCTCTACTACACAAGCTTCCAACTTACCTAACTTCGTGGCTGAAGTATAAAAACATGAGTTACCAAACCCGTTCACAGGGTTGGTTAACTCGATGTTCCTCGGGTCTCCACCGAATTAGGTAAATCTGCTTTAAGTTGTAATGCAACTCACTGCTGGAATAATTTACAAAACTCATTACAATTGGATGTTCTGGTGCCGCTCGGGCAATTTAAAGTGTTGATTGAGGACCTAGTAGCCAAGGAATGTAACTGCTTTTCTTACATTTTGTGTTGTGCTGTATTTAGATTTTTATTGCATTGTATTGATTGTTGTTTTGTTTCATATCGTATTGATTGTTGTTTTGTTTCACATCGTATTGATTGTTGTTTTGTTTCACATCGTATTGATTGTTGTTTTGTTTCATATCGTATTGATTGTTGTTTTGTTTCACATCGTATTGATT
>NC_052325.1:25929915-26069915 GCF_016432855.1 Salvelinus namaycush | reverse complement strand
GGTGGAGTCTCCCTGTCCAACCCGTTTCTCATACCGGCTAATGGAGACACAATAAATGCCTGGCCCCTTCTTTTCCTTTCCTCCCTCCATCCCCCTATTCCTCCATCTTGAGGAGAGGAGTGCAGCACAGAGTAATGTAAATACCGCTGGCTATTTCAAGACCTCCTCACCCTTACTGCTTTGACTGGGAAAAAACTACATCACGGAGCTGCATGGCTGTAAATTACATCATTCTCTTACTCTCTTTCTCTCTCTCTTTAATTCATTCATTAATAATTAATTGATTGCATTTATATAGTGCCTTTCCAAATGCTCAAAGCACTGTAAGGGGGGAAAACTCACCTCATCCACCCCCAATGTGTAGCACCCTCTTGGGTGATGCATGGCAAGTATTTGTGCCAGAACGCTCACCACACATCAGGTGGAGAGGTGAGGAGTGATATATGCCAATTGATAATGAAGGGGGATGATTAGGTGGCCATGATGAAAATGGCTACTACTACTACCACCATTACTACTACTACCATTACTACTACTGCCACCATTACTACTACTACCACCATTACTACTACTACTACTACCATTACTAGTACCATTACTACCATTACTACTACCGCCATTACTACTACTACTACTACCATTACTACCACTACCATTACTACTACTACCATTACTACTACTACCACCATTACTACTACTACTACCATTACTACTACTACTACCATTACTACCACTACTACTTCTACCATTACCTCTACTACTACCATTACTACTACCGTTACTACTACTACCATTACTACTACTACTACCATTACTACTACTACTACCATTACTACTACTTATACTACCATTACTACTACTACTACCATTACTACTACCGTTACTACTACTACTACTACCACTACCACCATTACTACCACTACCATTACTACTACTACTACCATTACTACTACTACTACCATTACTACTACTACTACTGCCATTACTACTACTACTACCATTACTACTACTACTACCATTACTACTACCGTTACTACTACTACTACTACCATTACTACCACTACCACCATTACTACCACTACCATTACTACCACTACCACCATTACTACTACTACTACTACCATTACCATTACTACTACTACCATTACTACTTCTACTACCACCATTACTACTACTACCATTGCTACCACTACCATTACTACTACTACTACTACTACTACCACCATTACCACTACTACCATTACTACTACTACCACCATTACTACTACTAATACCATTACTACTACCACTACCATTACTACTACTACTACCATTGCTACCACTACCATTACCAATACTACTACCACCATTACTACTACTGCCATTACTACTACTGCCACCATTACTACTACTACCGCCATTACTACTACTACCATTACTACTACTGCCACCATTACTACTACTACCACCATTACTACTATTACTACTACCATTACTAGTACCATTACTACCATTACTACTACCGCCATTACTACTACTACTACTACCATTACTACCACTACCATTACTATTACTACCATTACTACTACTACCACCACCATTACTACTACTACTACCATTACTACTACTACTACTACTACCATTACTACCACCACTACTACCACCATTACCTCTACTACTACCATTACTACTACCGCTACTACTACTACTGCCATTACTACTACTACTACTACCGCCATTACTACTACTACTACTACCATTACTACCACTACCATTACTATTACTACCATTACTACTACTACCACCATTACTACTACTACTACCATTACTACTACTACTACTACCATTACTACCACTACTACTTCTACCATTACCTCTACTACTACCATTACTACTACCGTTACTACTACTACTACCATTACTACTACTACTACTACTACTACCATTACTACTACTACTACCACCATTACTACCACTACCATTACTACTACTACTACCATTACTACTACTACTACCATTACTACTACGTATACTACCATTACTAATACTACTACCATTACTACTACCGTTACTACTACTACTACTACCACTACCGCCATTACTACCACTACCATTACTACTACTACTACCATTACTACCACTACCACCATTACTACTACTACCATTACCATTACTACTACTACCATTACTACTTCTACTACCACCATTACTACTACTACTACCATTTCTACCACTACCATTACTACTACTACCACCATTACTACCACTACCATTACTACTACTACTACTACCATTACCACTACTACCACCATTACTACTACTACCACTACTGCCATTACTACTACCATTACTACTACTACTACTACCACCATTACGACTACTACCATTACTACTACTACCACCATTACTACTACTACCACAATTACTACCTCTACTACCATTACTACTACTACTACTACTACTACTACCATTACTACTACTACTACCATTACTACCACTACCATTACTACTACTACCATTACTACTACTACCATTACTACTACTACTACCATTACTGCCTCTACTACTACCATTACTACTACTACTACCATTACTACTACCTGCCCTCACTACCAAATAAAGCTAATTTCTGTATACCACCTCTACCTTGTCACAACACAACTGATTGGCTCAAACGCATTAAGAAGGAAAGAAATTCCACATATTAACTTTTAAGCAGGCACACCTGTTAATTGAAATGCATTCCAGGTGACTACCTCATGAAGCTGGTTGAGAGAATACCAAGAGTGTGCAAAGCTGTCATCAAGGCAAAGGGTGTTTAACACTTTTTTGGTTACTACATGATTCCATATGTGTTATTTCATAGTGTTGATGTCTTCATTATTATTCTCAATTTAGAAAATAGTAAAAAGAAAGAAAAGCCTTGAACTGTACAGCATATCCATGTCATTCAATTGTGTTAGTCTGTTAAGTGCATGGGCATGAGTTATTCCTCTGTGATGTTAGCCCGAAGGGGGTGTGAACAGAAGTGGAGTCCAATGTTCACCAGTATTTCCCCTAGTGATTTCTATCAAGGCTGCCAGCAGCAGCATTCTATTGAGATCTTCACACACACAGGTACAAATGTAGCATCTTAATTTGATAACCCTGTTGCCGGAGAACAGTCCTGCAATCCTACATCTGTACGTATGCACATAAACTCACACCATCAGGCACACCACCCACTGTGTCTGTGTTTAATTATCCTGATGGAGTGGAGTGACCTTGGTTTTCCCAGTACTCTGTGATGAGTTCATGGCCCAGGGGTCGAGGGGAAAACAAACAGTACCCTGTCTGTTGCTACTTCACACCCCAACCAAGGTTGTTGAAATGAATGAGCTAACTGGATCAGGGGCCAGATGGGGTCAGGGCATGGGAGGAGGTCTTGTATTCAGGTCAGTGTGGAGCATCAGGTCAGGCGTGTCAGTGGTCTGGTTTGGCATTACAGAAGACCGTCAGGTTGTGTGTCTGTCTGTTTGGCATTACAGAAGACCGTCAGGTTGTGTGTCTGTCTGTTTGGCATTACAGAAGACCGTCAGGTTGTGTGTCTGTCTGTTTGGCATTACAGAAGACCGTCAGGTTGTGTGTCTGTCTGTTTGGCATTACAGAAGACCGTCAGGGTGTGTGTCTGTCTGTTTGGCATTACAGAAGACCGTCAGGTTGTGTGTCTGTCTGTTTGGCATTACAGAAGACCGTCAGGTTGTGTGTCTGTCTGTTTGGCATTACAGAAGACCGTCAGGGTGTGTGTCTGGCTGTTTGGCATTACAGAAGACCGTCAGGTTGTGTGTCTGTCTGTTTGGCATTACAGAAGACCGTCAGGGTGTGTGTCTGTCTGTTTGGCATTACAGAAGACCGTCAGGTTGTGTGTCTGTCTGTTTGGCATTACAGAAGACCGTCAGGGTGTGTGTCTGTCTGTTTGGCATTACAGAAGACCGTCAGGGTGTGTGTCTGTCTGTTTGGCATTACAGAAGACCGTCAGGGTGTGTGTCTGTCTGTTTGGCATTACAGAAGACCGTCAGGTTGTGTGTCTGTCTGTTTGGCATTACAGAAGACCGTCAGGGTGTGTGTCTGTCTGTTTGGCATTACAGAAGACCGTCAGGGTGTGTGTCTGTCTGTTTGGCATTACAGAAGACCGTCAGGTTGTGTGTCTGTCTGTTTGGCATTACAGAAGACCGTCAGGTTGTGTGTCTGTCTGTTTGGCATTACAGAAGACCGTCAGGTTGTGTGTCTGTCTGTTTGGCATTACAGAAGACCGTCAGGGTGTGTGTCTGTCTGTTTGGCATTACAGAAGACCGTCAGGGTGTGTGTCTGTCTGTTTGGCATTACAGAAGACCGTCAGGGTGTGTGTCTGTCTGTTTGGCATTACAGAAGACCGTCAGTGTGTGTGTCTGTCTGTTTGGCATTACAGAAGAACGTCAGGGTGTGTGTCTTTCTGTTTGGCATTACAGAAGACCGTCAGGTTGTGTGTCTGTCTGTTTGGCAGGAGAGTGCTTCATCTGGGGTTCTGGAGAAAGGCATCAATCAAAGACCACCACAGAATATAATAACCATCACTGCTGTCAGAGCTGCCAATCACACACACACACACACACACACACACACACACACACACACACACACACACACACACACACACACACACACACACACACACACACACACACACACACACACACACACACACACACACACACACACACACACACACACACACACACACCCCCCCCATATTGGCATATCAGCAGAGAAATCAGTCTGTCTTTTTACTGTTCACTAAAAAGTGGGTTTGATGTCCTGATTGGAGATCACAGAGCTAGGGCTACACATAAATACCAACAAAATCACTGGAGCTGAATAGATTGTTTAGAGAGTAAAGGGAAGACCTTGGCCCGTCATGTTGTTAGCCAGTCTGGCTTACCGTGGTGCGTTACCCAGAGCTATAGAAGCAGCCAGTCAGCACTCTCTTTATACTAGATGTTTACAGCTCTCACACCGCACTGGTTATATGGAATACACAAAAACAATGAAAGACAAATGATCAATGTGATAAATAATATAATTTATTTACCTCACATATTAATCACCATCATTTTACAGACACTGCATAAATAAAGAATTATGTAGCTGTAATTTCACCTCACTAAACTTATAAATAATTGATAATGTTGCATTGAAACGTATATTCCATTTGTTCATATGCTGACTTTGTTGGTATATACATGTATCACACAAAAATATACATTTCCATTTACAACATAGAAGCACATTTAGTATAGCCAGCCGAGCAACTGACGTGATTATGTTTTTTATTCTTTCATTTGGATTTGATTTTCCAGTGATACTGTAGAACATAAGACAGCATGAAGCCGGACTCCTGGTTGAAGGAGAGGAAACTTTACATTCACATTACATTTTAAACAGACTGCCTGACACACAAGTCCACTCTGACACTTTGCATAGCATCAGACCAGCTCCCAATACTACCCAAATTAAGGCCAAAATTCAAACAGATTCAAACAGATTCAAACTATATATTAAGACCAGCAAATGTTTACTAACAAATACTATTTGAGAGGAGTGAAGCAGAGAACAGAAATACTCAACAACATCAAAACAACAACCACATTTCCCATCATCATCTCAAATCTGCATTTTGACATGTTTTCTCTGACCAACCTATTGGTCAACAGACCTTCCTCAGCGTTTAGGGCTGGTTCGAGGCATAAGAGACATAAGTTTAGGGCCCCTGGCTGCTAGGGGGTCCCCCCACAAATGTTTTTTTTTTATAGGAAGTCAGTCAGGGTCTCAACTTACTATTGACAGAATAATATAATACACCAGGTGCAATTTTGAATTTTGGTTGTGCATCAGCATTTTTTTCTTCTTATGTCAGTTCACTGACTACATTTCCATCCAGCCATTTCATGAGCATGAATTACCTGACGCATAAAAAAGTCACGACTGGGCTGATGAAAACATGAAATGCCGATACAATTTTATAAATGCCAACAGACAATGTGTTCGTTCGACATGGTGTGATCTTTTTGTGTCTGTAAAATGAATTATGTGAGAAATGGCAGTGGAAGCGCCTTTATGCGCAAATATTGGTATAATAACCATCCTATCAAAGTAAACTTGGAGTGACGCAATGATATATTGTGTGGTCCTCCCACTACGACTCGGAAAATCATGCAGTTATTAGGCTGCAGTTGAAATAAGTTATGATGAACTTCACACAGTGGTGAATGTGCAAGGTGAGGAATTTGATGCTGAGTTTCCCAAAAATATTGAGGGTCTTCTTCTGGTGACATGATCGATTCCTGGCTGCCGTTTGAAAAACCCACTCTTATCCATAATAATCTCATAACATAGGTAACCTACCTGCACTGTATCTGCCAGCTGTTGGCTAGAGCTCATGTGCCAAGACCGGAGTGGATACATTATATACCTCAAAAGGTTTTGTGACAAAACCATCAGTAGAGTTGAAAATGCGATGGAAACCCATCTAACTTAACATTTTCATTCGGTACGGTTAAATGGAGATTTAACCACAAAAGTTATTTTTATCTGCATTACGTCACGCACAGCATTTTATCCGCAAAAAGTAAGTTTAATGGAAACACATCTCTGGTGCAAAAATAAGCATATTGTTTTATTGTTTCATATTGTTCCATGTCAGCTAACAATTTTTAGAGTGGTAGTTAAACTTGTCAGCTATCTAAACTTGTAGTAATCATGGCCGAATACCGAATGCCCAGGGGCCCTGACCTCCAGCGGGCCCCCATTGATTTTGTTTGGCATTCTCAGTCAGATATCATATTAACATGGCATAAGTCATTACAAAATGTGTAGAATTGCAGGAAAATTGCTTTAAAACTGCTAAAATATCTTTCCACCCCATGGCAAAATGGATAAAATTGCAGAAAATGTGCTGTAGAACTGCAAAAAAATCTCTCTGCCTCACGGCAAAATGTGTACTTTTGCATGAAATGTGTTATAAATTGGAACATTTTCTCTACACTCCATGGCAAAATGTGTAGAATTTCAGGAAATTAAGTTTAAAACATAAATCATGGGCCCCCCAAAAAGCTAGAGCCTGGCCCTGTCAGCGTTCACCTATCAAACTGTAACAACTGTGATAACAGAAAGGTAGCTCATTCACTCAGCATAGGACCTGCTCGGCTTCCAATCATTACAACCACCGATACCAAAACAACCAGTGCTGTTCTTTTCCTGTCTCAGCTCATAACCAGCATGGAACACCAATCAAATGTTCTCGGGGCAGACGGACAGAACGGACAGAGCAGAATCGAATCGTTCGTGCAAACGGGTTATTGATACAATCCCTGGAGGGGCAATCTCAGCCTCCCCAAACCCCTCTGCCGCTCTGCTGCTGCTCTGCAGTCAATAACAGTTTAGAGAAGGTAACAAACGATTATAGGGCCCATCTCAAATGGTACCCTATTTCCTATATAGCACACTACCTAACCTTATGTGGCTCTGGCCAAAAGTAGTGCACTATATAGGGAATATGGTGTAATTTCAGATGCAGATGGATTAAAACCACAGCTAGGTCCACTTTCAACCAGTAGAGCCATTAATACAGGATTTGTATGTCTTGTCACCTATATTGCTGACACACTGTAGTTTCTCAGTAAAACTCTGATGTAAGATTGAAATATAGCAAGTGTTCCCCTCAAACACAACAGCACAGTATTGAACCTCTACACCTGCAGAGAGGAGTAATTTGGGACATGGACAACATCGAATAGGATTTGATTTTCTCTTCTCAGCTCTGTTCAAATCCAGTTACTATTAAAATACTGTTAACACGGAGTATTCTGAACTGTACCAGGTTATTGCGTGTAAATTAGATTATGAGCACACAACATAAACACAGACTGAAATGTTTTTGCTATCAAGATTAAAAACAATCAACAGTTTGGAATGATTTGTAATGACATATATATATTTAAAGCATGGACCCAAAAAACAGTATTGCTCTATAAGTAAGTTAATTCTAAGCAAATTAGGAAATAATCTAAATAAATAAATAAAATGTCACGTTCCTGACCTATTTCTGTTAGTTTGTTGTATGTGTTAGTTGGTCAGGATGTGAGTTTGGGTGGGCATTCTATGTTTTCTGTTTCTATGTTGGTTTAAGGGTTGCCTGGTATGGCTCTTAATTAGAGGCAGGTGTTTGGCGTTCCTCTAATTGAGAGTCATATTTTCCCTGTTCGTGCGTTCTTCGTGTTTATGTAAGTTCGTCGTCCAGGTCTGTCTACTCCGTTTGTTGTTTTGTTAGTTATAGTGAAGTTCGTGTTTTTTCGTCTTGTCTTGAAATAAATTATGTGTTCACAACCCGCTGCGCCTTGGTTCCATCACTACTCCTCCTTTTCGGATGAAAAGGAGGAGAACAACCGTTACAGAACCACCCACCAATCCAGAATCAAGCAGCGGTGTAATCAGAGGAAGGGACAGCGCAAGAAGGAGGAATGGACTTGGGAGGATGTTTTGGACGGGAAAGGTTGCTACACATGGGAGGAGATCCTGGCTGGAAGGGATCGCCTCCCATGGGAACAGCTGGAGGCACTGAGGAGAGCAGAGGCAATCGGAGAAGGGAACCGGCGTTATGAAGGGACGCGTCTTGCACGGAAGCCCGAAAAGCCCGTGAGTACTACCCAAAAATTTCTTGGGGGGGGGCTAAGAGGTAGTGGGCCAAGGGCAGGTAGGAGACCTGCGCCCACTTACCAGGCTAACCGTGGAGAGCGGGAGTACGGGCAGACACCGTGTTACGCAGTAGAGCGCACGGTGTCTCCTGTACGTGTGCATAGCCCAGTGCGGGTTATTCCACCTCCCCGCACTGGTAGGGCTAGATGGAGCATTGAGCCAAGCGCCATGAAGCCGGCTCTACATATCTGGCCACCAGTACGTCTCCTTGGGCCGGCTTACATGGCACCAGCCTTACGCATGGTGTCCCCGGTTCGCCTACATAGCCCGGTGCGGGTTATTCCACCTCCCCGCACTGGTCGGGCGACGGGGAGCATTCAGCCAGGTAAGGTTGGGCAGGCTCAGTGCTCAAGGGAGCCAATACGCCTGCACGGTCCGGTATTTCCGGCGCTACCTCCCCGCCCCAGCCCAGTACCACCAGTGCCTACACCACGCACCAGGCTTCCAGTGCGTTTCCAGAGCCCTGTTCCTCCTCCACGCACTCTCTCTATGGTGCGTGTCTCCAGTCCGGTGCCTCCAGTTCCGGCACCACGCACTAAGCCACCTGTGCGTCTCCAGAGCCCTGTACACACTGTTCCTTCTCCCCGTACTCGTCCTGAGGTGCGTGCACTCAGCCCGGTGCCACCAGTGCCGGTACCACGCACCAGGCATATAGTACGTTTTGAGAGTCCAGTGTGCCCTGTCCCTGCTCCCCGCACTAGGCTTGAAGTGCGTGTCTCCAGTCCGGTGCCTCCAGTTCCGGCACCACGCACCAGGCCTACAGTGCGTCTCAGCCGGCCAGAGTCTGCCGTCTGCCCAACGGCGCCTGAACTGTCCGTCTGCCAAGCGCCGCATGAACTGCCCGTCTGCCATGAGCCTACAGAGCCTTCCGCCAGACAGGAGCAGCCAAAGCCTTCCGCCAGACAGGATCAGTCTGAGCCATCCGTCTCCGCAGCGCCATCTGAGCCATCCGTCTCCGCAGCGCCATCTGAGCCATCCGTCTCCTTAGCGCCATCTGAGCCATCCGTCTCCCCAGCGCCATCTGAGCCATCCGTCTCCCCAGCGCCGTCTGAGCCATCCGTCTGTCCCGAGCCATTAGAGCCGCCCGTCTGTCCCGAGCCGTCAGAGCCGTTAGTCAGTCAGGAGCCGCTAGAGCCATTCGTCAGTCAGGATCTGCCAGAGCCGCCAACCAGACAGGATCTGCCAGAGCCGCCAACCAGACAGGATCTGCCAGGGCCGCCAACCAGACAGGATCTGCCAGAGCCGCCAACCAGACAGGATCTGCCAGAGCCGCCAACCAGACAGGATCTGCCAGAGCCGTCAGTGAGCCATGAGCGTCCAGAGCCGTCAGTCAGCCATGAGCGTCCAGAGCCGTCAGTCAGCCATGAGCGTCCAGAGCCGTCAGCCAGCCATGAGCGTCCAGAGCCGTCAGCCAGCCATGAGCGTCCAGAGCCGTCAGCCAGCCATGAGCGTCCAGAGCCGTCAGCCAGCCATGAGCGTCCAGAGCCGTCAGCCAGCCATGAGCGTCCAGAGCCGTCAGCCAGTCATGAGCTGTCCCTCAGCCCAGAGCGGCTATTTGTCCAGAACTGCCCCTCAGTCCAGAGCTGTCTCTCTGTCCGGAGCTGCCTTTCAGTCCGGAGTTGCCCCTCTATCCGGAGCTACCTCTCTATCCTGAGCTACCTCTCTATCCTGAGCTATCCCTATGTCCTGAGCTATCCCTCTGTCCTGAGCTATCCCTCTATCCCGGTGCTGCCCCTTGTCTCGATGTTACCCAAAAGATTAAGTGGGTGTAATATGAGGGTGGTCATTTGTAGGGGGAGATGTAAGCTGGGATTGACTATGGTGGGGTGGGGACCTCGCCCTGAGCCTGAGCCACCACCGTGGTCAGATGCCCACCCAGACCCTCCCCTAGACTTTGTGCTGGTGCGCCCGGAGTTCGCACCTTAAGGGGGGGGTTATGTCACGTTCCTGACCTATTTCTGTTAGTTTGTTGTATGTGTTAGTTGGTCAGGACGTGAGTTTGGGTGGGCATTCTATGTTTTCTGTTTCTATGTTGGTTTAAGGGTTGCCTGGTATGGCTCTTAATTAGAGGCAGGTGTTTGGCGTTCCTCTAATTGAGAGTCATATTTAGGTAGGTTGTTTCACAGTGTTCGTTGTGGGTGGTTGTCTCCTGTGTCAGTGTTTGTCGCACCATACGGGACTGTTCGGTTTGTTTTTGTACATCGTCATTTTGTGTAGTCTATTTTCCCTGTTCGTGCGTTCTTCGTGTTTATGTAAGTTCGTCGTCCAGGTCTGTCTACTCCGTTTGTTGTTTTGTTAGTTATAGTGAAGTTCGTGTTTTTTCGTCTTGTCTTGAAATAAATTATGTGTTCACAACCCGCTGCGCCTTGGTTCCATCACTACTCCTCCTTTTCGGATGAAAAGGAGGAGAACAACCGTTACATAAAATAATCTAAAGCTGATTTCAGACACATAACTAATGGATATTAATTTGTTCATGCACACACATGTACACACAGACGTACACACGCACGTACACACGTACACACGTACACACACACACACACACACACACACACACACACAATTAAGTATTGCATTATTCTCATCTGGCATCCATCTCAGAGCTCCCTATTGAAACAGACAGAAAGTTATATTTTATACCATGATTACCTTACCTTTATAATGACTCCATTTACTGTAGCAGCACTGAGAACAGAAAACTAAAATGGCAGTGGAGTTTGATTCACAGAGAGTCAGTCAGTGGTTGATATGATGAGAACACGACGGGGCTGGATGGCTGGACACACCTGGTCTGGGCCTGGGTTCAAGGATCTACATCAGGGCTGGCTAACCCTTCTGCTGGAGAGCAATTGGTATGCAGGCTTTTGCTCCAGCCCTACTGTAGCACACCTGGTTGAGCTATTAAAGATCCTGATGAGCAGCTGATTAGTAGCGTCAGGTATGTTAGAGCAAGGCTGGAGCAAAATTCTGCAGGAGGGTAGGTACCCAGGAGGGCTGGTTCTAGTCAGTTCTGGGTCTAGGTCTGGCTCTGGGTCCTGGTCTCTACTCCTGGTCGTTGTTTAAGGACTCGGGGCTGGACTCCTCGTCGTCAATGAGAGCCTCTGTGTTCGTAAACGTCCCGGCCAGTGAGGTGCTGAGGTGCGTTTTGACCGGCGCCATCTCTGACAGGATGATGTTGTCACTACTGACCAACGTGGTCTTGTCCATGATCTCCTTACTGTGTTTGGACACCACAGCATCCATGAAGTCATACTTATGAGACAGAGTCCCAGACTCAAACAGGTACTTGAGCAGGTAGGAGAAGGCCACGTTACCCAGGAAGGAGGCCAGCATGGAGACCGTTTTAAAGGGGAAGCGCTGCTGGATGAAGTACTCCACGTCTCCAGTCAGGTGGTGGATCTTCTCCTGTTGCACCCAGCCGGGGTAGTAGATAAAGGGGGGTAGTTTGAGGTAGGGCTCCCCTCCGCCGATACGCAGCAGCAGCCCGAAGACGTAGCCGGCCACCGAGCCGTACGTGTTGGTTCCCTTGATGAAGAGCACGCTGAGCAGCTGGGGGAAGATGATAACATAGACCAGGTCGGAGCTCAGGTACCACAGGCCGTATACTGTCCCTGTGAGCAACGCCATGGCCGTGGCCAGAGCTCCGAACACAAAGATGGTGATACGCATCACCCACACAATCTCACGGTCTGTCGCCTATGGGGGTTAAGGAGAAGGAAAGGAGGAGGAGGGACAAGACTGTTTCAGTTTCTTTATCTTCTGTTTAATGTATTTGAATATGTGCAAATAACCTATGTGAACATTTAAATAAATAAATAAAACATTGTAGTTTCTGTTAGATATTCATTTGTGACACAAACCTACATATTGAGTATTTAGATTTGAATATCTGGCAGTGATTTATTCCCTGAAGGCCCCAGCACTGGACCAGAAGTTTTGGGGCAAAAAGTTATTCAGAAACTTTAGATATGGACTTTAGTGTTTAATGTTTGTATCTGTGTGCGTTTGTGTACTGTGTGTTTACTGTGTGTTTCCTGCGTGTTTACTGTGCGTGCCTGCATGTGTCTGCGTGTGTGTGTGTGTGTGTGTGTGTGTGTGTTTGTGTGTTTGTGTGTGTGTGTGTGTGTGTGTGTGTGTGTGTGTGTGTGTGTGTGTGTGTGTGTGTGTGTGTGTGTGTGTGTGTGTGTGTGTGTGTGTGTGTGTGTGTGTACTCACAGACTGTCTGAAGGCCAGCTGGTAGATGTTTCTGGCGAACATTGAACTGGCTGAAAGGATGGAGGAGTCCGCTGATGACATCACAGCAGCAGACACCGCCCCCAGACCGAAGAAGGAGATCCAGGGTGGGCACAGGTGCTGCAGCACGATGGGCAGGATCATATCTGATTGGTCCTTCTCTTTGGGAGGAATTGCCCCGTATGTAGTCTGGTTCCAGTCTGCGGAATACAACAGACATAGTAGTTTACGTACTTTCGGGCCAAAATGTATATGGGCAGGGTTTATCAAATGTATATGGGCAGGGTTTATCAAATGCATATGGGCAGGGTTTATCAAATGTATATGGGCAGGGTTTATCAAATGTATATGGGCAGGGTTTATCAAATGTATATGGGTAGGGTTTATCAAATGCATATGGGCAGGGTTTATCAAATGTATATGGGCAGGGTTTATCAAATGTATATGGGCAGGGTTTATCAAATGTATATGGGCAGGGTTTATCAAATGTATATGGGCAGGGTTTATCAAATGCATATGGGCAGGGTTTATCAAATGCATATGGGCAGGGTTTATCAAATGTATATGGTCAGGGTTTATCAAATGCATATGGGCAGGGTTTATCAAATGCATATGGGCAGGGTTTATCAAATGTATATGGGCAGGGTTTATCAAATGCATATGGGCAGGGTTTATCAAATGCATATGGGCAGGGTTTATCAAATGCATATGGGCAGGGTTTATCAAATGTATATGGGCAGGGTTTATCAAATGCATATGGGCAGGGTTTATCAAATGCATATGGGCAGGGTTTATCAAATGCATATGGGCAGGGTTTATCAAATGCATATGGGCAGGGTTTATCAAATCCGTACATACAACAGATGTGATTCAATGTGTCTGTTAGAAAATATCTCTAGTCTCGAAGCCATATTACGACACTATTCTGAACGTTGTCATTTCATCAGTGAAGACAGGAACTGCATGTATCTCAACAGGCAAGATACAGCTTCTCAACAGAGGAATAAATTACCACAACATCAGAACATAAATCTGCCATCTGAGTACCTCATCTCCCCCTCCATTCTACCACTTCCCCCTTCTCCTCACTCGTCCGTGTCAGTCATACCCCTAGTCAGTCAGTCTCACTCTCCTTCTCACTTCTGGACTTAAACAAACAGCTGTTGATTAACAGTGACTTTGATGAAGAATCTTCAGATCAACCTAATTAATTAGTCTTCCTTCTGATGTAATATTGACAGAAATCACATCTCCTAATGAATCCCTCTTCATGCTGTATGACAGGAGCCGTCTGGTGTTTACATCCCACTGTATCCTGCCTGCTGGTGTATACATCTGAGCTGAGCTATGTTGTAGAAACAAGCTAATAGAGAAAGATGGGGCTTTTGATCATACTTCCCATTAGTAAATGTGAGTGGATTCATGGATATGAACAATGTAATGAATGAGAAAATATGTGTGAGACAAATGTTTGTGTGTGTGTATGTGAGTGCCTGTGTATATGTGAGTGTGTGCGTGCCTGTGTGCGTGTGTGTGTTTACCTGTGGAGGCCCCTATCGCTCCTATGAGGACGGAGGGGACAGCCATGACCAGGCAACCAGCGGCAGCGATGAAGGACAGAACCTGGGCGTACGTAGCTGAAGAGGCAGAGAGAACCCGTTGAAAATACACCTGCCACGGAATCCCCCCCAACATCTAGGGACAGAAACACCACAGTCAATACACAACAAACCAACACACAGCTTTATAATGAATACATACTCCAAACATAAGCATAATTACATTATAGTCAATATAATTGACTGATGATTATAGTGACTGATGACATACCAGAAGACAGAAGTTGTCGATCCACATCCAGGTGTCTGCTGAGTCTATCTTACCCAGCCAGGGTGTCTGGTACACAGCCTCTTTAGCTGTCACACTGATGCTTGACACCGCTGGGTTGGACAGGGCAAACGGCACACTGACCCACTGAGAGAGAGCGAGAGAGAGATGAGAGGAAGGGGGGGGGGGGGGGGGGGTTTCAGCACCATGATCAGCGCTGGAGAGTACATCATCCTGCGGTGCTCTACAAAGCCAGTTTTTTGCTGGAGTTGTATGGCAAAGGAGGAAGTACCCTTTGTGTTGGACTCACCAGTCCCAGGAAGATACAGAAGAGCTGCACCACGTCAGTGTAGGCCACAGAGTATAGGCCTCCCACCAGGGTGTAGAAGATGGCTATCAGGGCTGAGATCACCACCGACATGTTGATGTCAATGTCCACAATCACACTCAGAGTAGCTCCTAGACAAAACACAGGGACACACACACATCAGCAGCAGGTATGAAGTCAGGTCTGATGTGTCAAATAAATAAACATGTGGTGCTACAGTCTAACACCTGATTATTGAAGAATGTATAGCGTATTCATTTTCCTCATCTTTCCCTTTTCAATAAAGATTTTTCATTTGAATAATGAGTTAAAATAGTATGGTTCCCAAGCCTACCCAGGGCTGACAAGATGGCGGCAGACCAGAAGATCTCCCCCATGAGCGCGGGAATGAAGAGCAGCCCCCCCATGCGCTTCCCATATATCTGCTGGAACGGGTCCAGCATGGTGACGTAACCCCTGGAGCGCATGGGCTTGGCAAAGAACAGGCCACCTGGAGCACGAGAGAGACACCATTAACCAACATCGTCATTGAGTTACTGGGCTGTCCCACAAAATGATTAGTGATTCATTTTAAGGTTAAAAAAACAACCACAACCTGTGCCTCATTTTAATGTCAACCCTGTTACATGAAGTGAACTCTTGTTTTACTATGGTGAGAAACAATGAACATCTAATAGTCAAATCATAGTGTAAAAGCAGGTGAGCTGGTTCTACTATTTTTGGCCCTTTTCTGGTGTTTTGTGGTGAAAAATGGAGAGGGTCGAGCATAACACGTCAACGCTGTTACCCATAGATAGCCAGGCTAGAAATATTCTCACAATTTAAATGATTTGTAAAGCTGGCATTCAATGACCCCTCCCTGTTGCAGACAACAAGCTGCCATTCCCCCTTTAGCAAGGGGATTTATGGCTGATATAAGATGAAATCTTTAACACTGTTACAGTCAACCCTGTCAATATATTTGACACTTAGGCTAATAGGCACTTACTATAGTATTTTTTATATTTAACCTCTTGAGATGGGAAAACTCGTTTTTTTATGAAGTTGAACAGAATGTACAAATTTGGTGAAATAAAACTAGTTTTTTTCTCTCAAAGTTACACTATACTCAAAAGGCACCAAATTGGTGAAACAACAGTACTATGTACTACCCTTCATTGATGATGATGAATCCCAACACAATTGGTTAGTGTCCTTACCTACTACCAGACTGAGGGCGTATCCAAAGGGAGCCTGCGCCCAGGCCAGGCCATAGTCAGGCAGGTAGACATACTCTGCCGTCCCGTTGATGTAGCCGCCGCCCACCCATGTAGCTGGAGGAGAGGTTCATCACATAGTTAAAGATATATAAAAAGATTTAACACACATTAATAAGCGTGTCTAAAAAATGTTTCAAATTGTTGAGATGTCTTTATAGTTTTCTGTTTTTCATAGACTTAATTTTAGAGCCACATTGTAGCCTTCAAATCAACCACACAACTAATATCCAATCATACAAACAATGTCAAATCTAATACATTTAGTCGAATAAATCACAGAACGTTAATAACCTAGTTGTTATTCCCAGTTAATAAAGCCAATGAATATGTCAGGAGTGGTAAGTTATGAAACGGTTCACATAGATCAATTAGGCTACCATTATTTTCATGAGTATTTCTGTAACTGGCGGAAAATAAATAATTGATGACTTTTCGCTCCTATAGAAGCCTGCACCTCCGGGGTCTGTTATTAAAATAGCATCAAAGAGATGAGTTAGGAAATGCTCTGGGTCTTTAATTAACTCTGGCGTCAATTCATGTTGTTCTCACTAAAACAAGGGAATAATTCTGATAATGAGACGGCGTGCATTTACAATAGCCTGTCGATACATTGTGTTCTCCAACTCGATACAACAGCTGTCTTTGAAATGTAGGTAATTGATTTTCGCGATGCCTATCGCAACAATTGATAAAGGTCCGTGCGTAAAACCGGTCCGCGGTGCTGGTCTGACTGCTGTGTGGGGAAAAACAGTCACACAGGCATTTGTCTTATCATGATTGATTTCAATTTCCCCATCACTAAACTGTCTCTAAAGTTGACAGCGGAAATATTTGGAAATAAAAGCAATGTGCAATTCCTCTCCAACAATTCAGTCAATTTAGGAAGAAGTCTACATTTAAATGTAAACCATCCTCATAGGAAACAATGGTAGGTTTCCAAATCATGAATTAAATGTTGTTTCACTGATTTCAAAACTGAGTTGGCCTGGTCCCAAGCCAACCCAGCCCTGCCACAATCTCTCTCCAATTCGCGAAGTCTCCAGACATGTCACAACTCACCCGTCATGGTAAATCCACCGACGAACAACCCAATGTCCCTCCCGCCCACCATGATGGTTTCACTGCGGTCCTGGCCCTCCGACACCCCAGAGTTCTTGTTCTTCCACGCGGCCCATATCCCCACGGCCAGAATAAGCAAGTAGAAGATCACTATAGCCACGATCCCCTCAGCGTGGACGGCCATCCTCTTCCACTGCCGTGATCAGTCTCTGCCTGAGGAACGGTGTTTCATTGAGACCTGCGTCAGGGATGGAGAGGAAGAAGCCACTCAGCCACTCCCGGTAAAGTGGTCATCAGACGCACAATCAAACGTGTATCTTCTGAAGACAAACAGATGTAAATGTTTTATTACTTAATTGGCTGAATAATAATTAGTTTAATTTGTATTGGCTATAATATTATTTGACAATTTGAGCTCTCTCTCTTTCCACTCCTTTGTTGAAGATTTTGTGGACTGTTTTATTTACATGTTGACCAAAATCATGTAGGCTACATAATACACCCACGAATGATTATGGCTTTAACAATCATGTTTAAAGTAAAACAGTGATTGTGATTGTAACCATGTTTTATCAGATGTAGAAAAGGCTATGTTCTACAGCGGTTTCACATGTGCGTAAAAGGCGCATTACGCATCCCGGAGCGTGCGCCCTACCAGGAAAATAAAGTGCTGAGACATTTTAACTGGATGGGTCTTTCGTGCCACACCACCAAAATCAAAGCACTTTTCAGGTTTAATTCTTGCTGGCGGCAGGGTTTCAGGAGCGGCTAAAGCAGTAATTTCGACTTCCTTTCAAAGACCCGCCGATCTCTCACGCACACCTTTATACGTAATTTCAGCTAATGGCTTCTACTTTAATTTAATGAAATCTGAGTCGACAGTTAATTAACAAACCGGTTACATATATGCAAAGACAATTGTTTGGAGAACGAGGGAGTACCCTATCCAGGACACAGTGTGTGTTCCTCCTACCTTTATAGTTGGCTCTTAAATGGACGTCGGGCGGTGGTTGCAAAAGTGCGACCAACTGGGTTTCCAGAGAATAATGGGTAAGATCCTGGTAGGAAAAATCTTAGAACTCAACAGTAATCCACGCCACCCGTCTGTAATTCTCCGGTGTGGTTTATGAGAGGAATTTTCGTCAGAGGGGGGTGGGGGTGCTGAAGGTGAGTGGTGGGTTTGGTTTATCAATAAGGGTGACAGGTTGTGTAGAGGCAGACAGTGAAGGTCTTCCAGGAAAGGACAGGAAAATAACTAATTGGTAATGGCATGACGCACACCCAGGGGAGAGATGTCCTCTAAAACGTCCGGTTTGAATGGACCCCGTTAACTCTCCAGGTTACATTTAGACGTGATTGACGTTCACACAGGCGCCTGTTGAGTGGAAATGAAAGCACTGTGCTTTTTTTTACGCGGGAGAATATTGAGATAGTGGGCGGTTAGAATGCTGGATGGATGGCCTTGTCTTGCTACATCCAGTAACATTTAAATTATTTATTTATCTGGTAAAACATGCAGGATAGTGTCTAACATTATAGCCATGGGCAATAGGAAAGATAATCAGTCAGATTAAACCTTTTTAAACATAAAATGCATAAATTAGCATGTACACCTACACCAGAGTTCCCCAACTGGCGATTCGATTCGCGGCGAGGGGGGAGGGGAGGGGGGACAGGAAAACACCAGGAAATCATCTCCACGTGATTTTAATTTTGGTAATTTGTTACCAAATATTCCCACGGATTATAGAGAGACGTGATCGTATACAAATGTAAGCAAGGTTTGACATTATTATGTTTTAGTCAAATATATTGTGTGGGCTTTTTGCAGTCTACAAATGATTTAGAATTATGTTCAGGCCCCGACCATCCGCTCTAGGTGATGATCCAGGTTCCTGGGTATCCTTTAGGGGTTCTTCAAATTGAAACTGTGGTGGAACCCCTAGAAGTTCTTTGAAGAACACCTTTTAATTTATCCCCAAATAACCTTTTGAAGATCGTTTTGGGGTACGTTTTTGAACTACCCCCCCTCCCCTGTTCTTATTATTATTAATAATATGCATAACAATAACCACAATAACACCATCTTTTTGTTATCAGTGTTTATTATGGTTTCAGTGGAAAAACAGAATTAAAAAATGTAAATATGAGATAAAGTCCCAGCAGAGCCCCAAGTCCAATGGGTATATCCTCTGGTGTGTTGATGTTAATGTGTTGATGTTCTCCGTATCCACAGCCAGAATGATTTTGCAGTGAGTGGTGATCGAACAGGTTTCCTGTTATATTCATCAGAGGTGTAGGGAGGGTGTGAATCCAAAAAATAGTAATTATACAGATGATTAACAAAACATGCACACAACAGTATTCATACCTTGGTTTTTGTGGTAAATGTGAATGAAACAAACTGTTTTGATCATGGTTTTCATACACATACCCTGTCCATAATGTAGAGGCCTATGGGATATTCATTGAAGAGGTAAGAGAGGAGGATGGTAAATGTGATCTGCATAACATGCCAATACCAATTGACATACCTTTGTATGCCTCCTCATCTACATACCTGCAGACACAGACACAAAAGTGAGCAGTTCAGTCATCTGCACCCAATACAGCTAGCCTTCAACATATTCTTATAGCCTACATATTCTTATAGCCTTCAACATATTCTTACCTCTTTGTTGGTTGATATCCATTGAATTGTGTCCATTTTCTGTTTGGGAAAGAGTTGCACAAATATGAAAATAACAATATCAATTTAGATCATACAAGAGACATTTACCTTACATTGAGGAGATCTTTACATGTTTCAGTTAAGTGACTGAACCTGCTGTCCTTTCAAATTCAAATCCAAATGTTTCTGTTGGGCAATTAGATTCCTGCAAGAATCCCCACCAACTAAGGAGGTTCCTCGATGAACCCCACCTCCTATGGGGTTCTATGGGGTTCTTGGAATAACCTTTTGGGTACAATTTCAGTGCCAAGAAACCTAAGGTTCTTCAAAGGACTTTGAGGATCTTAGAAGAACCCTTGTTGAACCCCTCATTTTTTGAATGTATAGGTTTTCAGTCTGTTCAAGCAATTTACTCATTTCAGTGCACATTTCATATAGGCATTGTCTAATTTCAAAGAGCAATGGACCTCTTTTTGCATTGAAGATTGGAAAGGTATTTTTCATTTCTATATTTAGACTGAACATGTTGACCAATTTAATAAATAGGCTACCAGACAGCTGACTTATCTGTTCCTCTGACAGCTCTGTCTAATTTACCTTGCTTTATGTTGACGGTCTGCCAGAGAGAGGATACATCTAATTGGATAGCTTTAGAATACACAAACAACTCATAAACATGTCCACGCGGCTGCCGTGGCTAATAGGGCCTGCAACAGGAGACAGACAACAATAATGAATTGACTTGGACTGCGATATGGACTGCGTGTAAATGATCAAATATAGCCTTTAGTGAACTTAAAATGGCAGTCAAAATTAATGTTTAAAAGATGAATACAATTTTAAAGGGAGTTTTACTTGGATATATTGATATAGGGATTGGACATAGTTCATGGAAATTCTAGGAACCTTTTGAAAAGCAGTTTCATTTAAACATTGACTGTGTTTAAATGAAACTATTTTCTAAGCTGCCTGTCTTCAACCCAGAACAAGTTTGATATCTGCCAAGCAATTGGCTAGTCTTTCCTTCTTGAACAGTGAACGCCACTCACCTCCTAGACAGACTGTTGGTGCCACCGTGTGGTCATCGTAGGCCTGGCACAGATCATATTTCCCAGAAGTTTCTGTGCTTTAGTCCAGTTAGGCTAATGCACATAGCGAGCATCCTACCACCACATTCAAGCTCAAACATAGTCTGTTGCACCATGGTGATTTTGTATTTTAAAGTAGCAGTATAAGTATAAAGCAGTTTACAAATATGAGACTATAAAACTATAAAGACAGGAAGTGCTTCACAACAGCCATTAATTTATGAGCAATGAAACGGAAACAAATAATACATGTGAAATAAAACTTGACTTACCATTATCATACCTGCTGTCATTTTCCTAAAGGCCTTTATGAAGGAAGCTCATTTTTGTATCAGGAATAAGTCCTGTTAATGTTTTTCGGCTCTTATAGTAAACATACAAAGTCAACAGGATAAGTAATACAGGATTAGCCTGTGGGCAGTCCTAGAGAAGAAGGACACATCCTGAACAACTTCAACACCGTAAACCACACTGATCCTCACTGACTCTGAAGGTCTGCTGGAAAGTCCATGAGTGTGTACTTGCTCACTTAAAAGTAACTTGAGTCTTTATTTTGTAGTCATTGAGTTTGAACTTCCCTCAAACAGTCTCTATTATCTGCCACACTCAGACATAATCATTGAGTGTTTGCACTTACACACTAGGAGCATTCATTGAGTGTGTACTCCATCCCTCAGACGTAGTCATTGAGTCTGTAGCCATTGCTGGACAGTGAGGTGCGTGAGGGGGCATAGTTCCCTTTCAGGGCGGCAGGGGGATAGTAAGGGGGTGTTGGGGTGTTGGGGGTGTTTATAGTTTTGAAGACGAGGGGAGGACAAGGGTGGCGATGATGAGGTAGATGTAGGGGGTTCCTGGGCCGCCCCTCACAGTTCCAACAGAGCACCACCCCTCCCATCAGACTAAGACAGGCCGAGACGTAGCCCAAATACACCGCCATGCCCATCTCATACTTCATACCTGCAACACAAAGTAACATTTCTTGTTATTTTGTTATTTCTGCAAACAGAAAAAAAGTGAAAAAGTGAAAAAAACTAGTATCAGAGTTATAAAATAAAATAAAAGATGAATTAAATATATTGAATAGTACCTTCAGGTAGGATGGGGTTGTAGAAGTCGAGGATGACATCATTGGTTGTCCAGCAGACAGTGATTAGGCAGAGCATGCCTGCAGACAGGAAGCAGACCCCTCCACTGATGGCCAGGGCATGCTTGATGGACGAGCCGCGGGCACAGCGGGTACACTTCATCCCTGCAGAGGACACGAGGGCTGCCAGGGTGGAGGTCAGGCAGGACAGCAACATCAACGCTCGTGCCGCCTAGGGAGGGAGAAGAGTTTAGTATCATAATGGCTGTTGCTACACCCTACCCCCTATTTAATAAGCTACTGTGTGCTCAAATGAATCTAATCAATCAATCAATCAATTAACAAATCAAACAACCAATAATTCCTACTTGCAGGTCAGGTGGCAGAGCCAGCATTGAGCGATGTACTTCACACTGGTAGATACCCGTGCTGTGCCACACACACTCCATCCAGAGCCCCTTCATGTATGCAGTGGCTGTGATTATGTTAGAGCCCACATAGGCCATCCGCCGCCAGTGGGGGAGCACTGTAGCAACTACACTACCCACAAGCCCCAGCAGACCCAGGAAGAAGCCCAGCAGCTGGACCGCCATGCTGGCCATGTCTGGAACATCCGCTAATGAACAACTGCACACACAAAACTACACAATGCTACACACAACACACACAAATCAACACACACAGAGCCACACACACAACCACATAATAATGGCTTTGAGACATGAGTTTAGTATCCTATTATTCTGGTCTTTAGCTCTGGTTTCCAGCTGTACTGTTGGAACTCCAGAGGGTCTAGAGTCAGTCACGGTGTTGAAGCCATCCTGCAGTGGTGGTCCCTTTGGAGCTCAGGTGTTGTGGTTTCGCTGTCTTCAGTGTTGTCTATGGAGCTCTGTACAGTGACTTCAGTGGCTCCAGTGGCTGTGTCTTCCATGTGCTCTCTAGAGCTCTTTAACAGATGCTTCTTCTGAGGGTTCTGTCCCTGGTGTCATTGAGTCTGTGACTAATAAGTTCTTCGTTCAGCTCCACGTGTTGAGCGTGGTCCTCTGAGCTCAGCCAGCTAGTCTCTCTTTGATTGTGACTGAGGCTGTTCCGCAGCTCCTGTGGAGAACACACATGATTAAACATTCACAGAAACCAACACCCAGCTCAGTGGAATGTGACAAACCACTAACTTCTAAATGAGAGACTCTTTTATAACTCTTGTATTCTTTTGTGTTTAAAAACATTATAACGATTTAATGAGAATATGCATTCAGCTGGGCCATAATAAATATTGCATTTCCCCAAGTACAATAAAATGTGTTTTATTTGAATCATACTGTTTGATTTATACTGAACAAAAATATAAACGTAACATAGAACAATTTTTAATATTTTACTTAATTACAGTTCATATAAGGAAATCAGTGAATTTAAATTAATTAATTAGGCCCTAATCTTAGGATTTCACATGACTGGGAATACACATATGTTTATTACATTTTTTAAATTAACCCTTTATTTAACTAGGCAAGTCAGTTAAGAACAGGGGGCTGGGGTTCAAAATAAAAATAAATGAAATAAAATATAGGACAACACACATCACGACGAGAGAGACAACACTACACTACAATACATAAAGAGAGACCTAAGACAACAACATAGCATGGCAGCAACACATGACAACACAGCATGGTAGCGACACAACATGGCAACAACATGGTAGCAACACAACATGGCAGCAGCACAACATGGTAGCAGCATAAAACAGGGTACAAACATTATTGGGCACAGACAACAGCACAAAGGGCAAGAAGGTAGAAACAACAATACATCACGCAAAGCAGCCACAACTGTCAGTAAGTGTCCATAATTGAGTCTGAATTAAGAGATTAAGATAAAACTGTCCAGTTTGAGTGTTTGTTGCAGCTCGTTCCAGTCGCTAGCTGCAGCAAACTGAAAAGACGAGCGACCCAGGGATGTGTGTGCTTTGGGGACCTTTAACAGAATGTGACTGGCAGAACAGGTGTTGTATGTGGAGGATGAAGGCTGCAGTAGATATCTCCGATTTTTATTTAATTTTTATTTAACCTTTATTTAACTAGGCAAGTCAGTTAAGAACAAATTCTTATTTACAATGACGGCCTAGGAACAGTGAGTTAACTACCTTGTTCAGGGGCAGAACGACAGATTTTTACCTTGTCAGCTCAAGGATTTGATCTAGCAACCTTTCAGTTACTGGCCCAACACTCTAACAATTCATTAACAGGAATGTAAAAAAAAATTGAACAGAAATAAGCTTTTTGTGCATATGGAATGTTTCTGGGATCTTTTAGCTGATGAAACCAGAGACCAACACCTTACGTTTATATTTTTGTTCAGTGCACTCAGAGATTTTCTCACTGATAATGTGTAACATGCAGTTGGAATATTCAACTTTACAAAAGTTCATTCACAGACAGATTTGGAATTTAGTCACAAGCTGCGTCAAACACATTTGATCAATAATTTGCATACAGCACTTACAGAACACATTGCTTTTCCTCACTCTAGACCTAATTTCAATTGACCATTGGATGAATTCGTATCAATATGCTATTTTTGGAGGGGCTCTGAGGTGCAGAAAGGTCAGAAGTGTTGGGAACCCACTTTAATTTTGTTTTCCCTGCCCTCTCCTTCCTCTATAACTCACTTTGGAAAACTACTTTTGATTTGAAGAGCGCAGAGAGAAGACGGCTATTGATCTAGTGAACAATAAAACACACATTTCCACACCAGTTATCTTTGTTTTCAACTAATGCCAGTACTATTAAATGTCACAGCTAAGTTGATTAAGTCATAGAGCATAAAGTAATAAAACAATTATTATCTGAAGAAGAGAAGAGTGGCTAATGTGTGGACACCTGCCATATGAGATCAGAGTCCTGATATTATGCTACTTCTGCCAGTGAGTGACGTACGCACGTACACACACACACACGCACACTTACACGCACACGCACACGCACACACACACAGTCATTGTACATAAGAATTTGTTCTTAACTGACTTGCCTAGTTAAATAAAGGTTAAATAAAGTAAATAAAACACACAAACACACACAAACTCTGGACTAATCCACATGCCATTGATATTGTGTTATTCATATAAACAGGATTTCTCACATTTTATTTATGATATAGAATACTACAGTTTTCCTTTGCCTTATTCAGAGGGAATACAGTTGATATCAGTATTATGATCCACTTTCCACTCCACTTTCCATTTGTCAATCATTTCATCTACCACCAACCTTGAAACAAAACAGTCACTGTTTATATTTTTCATACTCTATCAAAGCAAAGCAGCTCAGTAGAAGACTGGGAACAGAATGCCCTTTGTGTTTAATGATTGATTCTGTAAGGGAGGAAACAACCACACATTAGAACAACTGATTAACATGTTGTTGGCTACTGATCACGTGAGTTCAAACTTTGGTTTTCCGTGCACGTACCAAAAATTACAAAATAAAAACCCCAACACTTCACTTTCAGCGATTTACCCAACACATACACTCCCTCCTCTCCCCTTCTTACCTGTGACATGAATATCCTGCCTGATGCTGTCAAGTACTGCAGGAGGGTAGCATGGTGTAGCTCTACTTTGGCTCTATAACGGTTAGTTGCAAACATAGTTCCTACCCCAGGGGAAGAGAGAGGGCATCACACTGCATGGTCCTCCTTCTAACCAGTCAACATGGGGATCTGTCAAAAACAACAAACAGGAAGATGGAAACAACAAAAAGTAATTGAAAATGTTTGAGGACAGTATAATTTGAGAGTATTCAAAGACAATAGTAGATAATGATAGCACTATAAATGATTATGCCTTAGCTCTTATCATGGCACAACATAAACAGAGTGACACAAGTACAGTACCTGAAGTACAAGAGATTCCATATAGTGTGAGCTCCTCCAAATCTGCTGGTTGCTCTTGATCTGGTCAGTGATAGACAGTCTGTCACCATTTTCTTAGTCTCGTTCTCTAGTTTTGTGTATTCTGAGCCTATAGAAGACTGGCACGTAAGGCTATATTCCCAATCTGGCTGTCATTCCTTCATACGGAGTAGTAGCCTAGCAGTAGCCTTTCTAGCGGCCTGCAGTGCAGCCCATCCTGCTGTGTCAGTCTCTCATAAGATTATGTGTCCTGGCTATCGCCTCCAGAGGGATATAATACCATGTGAATGGGTCATGTCTAGATGGGATCCAGCTTTTGTCAATTTTACATCAAAAGGTGATCTTATTTTTTTTGTTGCATTTTAGCTAACCCTTTTCCTAACCTTAACCTAATTCTCCTAGCCTGCCACGTTTATTCTCCTAACCTGCTGCATAACTTCTCCTAAACCTGCTACGAATAGTCAATTCTGGCAAAACCTGGATCCCTTCTAACCATGACAATGTGAATGCTGAGGAGTTAATAGCCTTAGGGGAAACACTGTAATCCTCCACGCATTAGGGAGCTCTGTCTTAAATAAGGTGTTTATTATCTGCTTCTAGGACAACAAATAGGAAACGTATATTTGAATGATCACTGTAAACCCCTTTTGAATGCAGCTAAGGCCTAAGATTTGACATTAGAATCAGCTTATTCATAGGTTAGGCTACTGTGGGCTAGGCTAAATAAAAATCTGGTAATGTCATGTAAGACTAATTTTAAGCCACATAATCATTAGGTTAGCCTACATGAGAGGGATCATAGGTACATTTATCATAAATCGCACACGTTTACATGTGTAGGATGGCGCTGACAGAGATGGTCGTCTCGCTTCGAGTCCTTAGGAAACTATGCAGTATTTCGTTTTTTTATGTGTTATTTCTTATATTGTTACCCCAGGAAATATTAAGTGTTATTACATACAGCCGGGAAGAACTATTTGATATAAGAGTGACGTCAACTTACCAACATTATGACCAGGAATACGACTTTCCCGAAGCGGATCCTCTGTTTCGACCACCACCCAGGACAATGGATCTAATCCCAGAAGCCGACCCAAAACAACGGCGCCGCAGAAGGGGCAGATGGAGCGGCCTCCTGGTCAGGCTCCATAGATGTGCACATCGCCCACCGCTCCAGAGTATACTACTCGCCAATGTCCAGTCTCTTGACAACAAGGTTGACAAATGTCGAGCAAGGTTTGCCTTCCAGACAGACATCAGAGATTGTAACATCCTCTGTTTCACGGAAACATGGCTCTCTCAGGATATGTTGTCGGAATTGGTTCAGCCACCGGGCTTCTCCATGCATTGCGCCGACAGAGATAAACACCTCTCTGGGAAGAGGAAGGGTGGGGGGTGTATGCTTCATGATTAACGACTCATGGTGTAATCATAACAACATACAGGAACTCAAGTCCTTCTGCTCACCCGACCTAGAATTCCTTACAATCAAATGCCGGCCATATTAACTCCAAAGAGAATTCTCATCAGTTATCATCACAGCTGTGTACATTCCCCCTCAAGCAGACACCACGACGGCCCTCAAGGAACTTCACTGGACTCTATGTAAACTGGAAACCATATATCCTGAGGCTGCATTTATTGTAGCTGGGGATTTTAACAAAGCAAATTTGAGAACAAGGCTACCTAAATTCTATCAGCATATTGATTGTAGTACTCACGGGGGTAATACACTTGATCACTGCTACTCTAACTTCCGCAATGAATACAAAGCCCTCCCCCGCCCTCCCTTCGGCAAATACGACCACGATGGCGTCTTGCTCCTACTGTCTTATAGGCAGAAACTCAAACAGGATGTACCAGTGACTAGAACCATTCAACGCTGGTCTGACCAATCGGAATCAACGTTCAAGATTGTTTTGATCACACGGAATGGGAAATGTTCCAGTCAGCCTCAGAGAACAACATTGAGCTATACGCTGACTCGGTGAGTGAGTTTATTAGGAAGTGCATTGGGGATGTTGTACCCACTGTGACTATTAAAACCTACACTAACCAGAAACCGTGGATGGACGGCGGCATCCGCGCAAAACTGAAAGCGCAAACCATCGAATTTAACAATGGAAAGAGGTCTGGGAATATGGCTGAAAATAAACAGTGTAGTTATTCCCTCCGCAAGGCAATCAAACAAGCAAAATGTCGGTAAAGCGCTCAGACACAAGACGTACGTGGCAGGGTCTACAGGAAATCACGGACTACAAAAAGAAAACCAGCCACGTCACGGGCACCGACGTCACACTTCCAGACAAACTAAACACCTTCTTACCCCACTTTGAGGATAATAAAGTGGCACCGTCGCGGCCCCCCTCCCCCCTCCTTCTCTGTGGCCGACGTGAGTAAAACATTTAAACGTGTTAACCCTCGCAAGGCTGCTGGCCCAGAAGGCATCCCTAGCCACGTCCTCAGAGCATGCGCAGACGAGCTGGCTGGTGTGTTTACGGACATATTCAATTGCTCCCTATCCCAGTCTGCTGTCCCCACATGCTTCAAGATGGCCACCATTGTCCCTGTACCCAAGAAGGCAAAGAAGGCAAAATAACTAAATTACTATCACCCCATAGCACTCACTTCTGTCATCATGAAGTGCTTTGAGAGACAAGGCAAGGATCATATCACCTCAACCTTACCTGCCACCCTAGACCCACTTCAATTTGCTTACCGCACCAATAGATCCACAGACATTGCAATCACCATCGCCATCGCACTGCACACTGCCCTATCCCATCTGGAGAACAGGAATACCTATGTAAGAATGCTGTTCATTGACTACAGCTCAGCATTCAACATCATAGTACCCTCCAAGCTCATTATTAAGCTCGAGGCCCTGGGTCTGAACCCCGCCCTGTGCAACTGGGTCCTGGACTTCCTGACGGGCCGCCCCAGGTGGTGAAGGACACCTCCACTTCGCTGATCCTCAACACTGTGGCCCCACAAGAGTGCATTCTCAGCCGCCTCCTGTACTCCCTGTTCACCCATGACTGCGTGGCCATGCACGCCTCCAACTCAATCATCAAATTTGCAGATGACGCAACAGTAGTGGGCTTGATTACTAACAACGACAAAACAGCCTACAGGGAGGAAGTGAGGGCACTCGGAGTGTGGTGTCAGGAAAACAACCTCTTACTCAACGTCAACAAAACAAAAGGAGATGATCATGGTCTTCAGGAAACAGCAGAGGGAGCACCCCCCTGCCCACATCGAAGGGAGAGCAATGGAGAAGGTGGAAAGTTTTAAGTTCCTCGGCGTACACATCACGGACAAACTGCAACACCGCCTCTTCAACCTCAGGAGGCTGAAGAAATTTGGCTTGTCACCTGAAACCCTCACAAACTTTTACAGATGCACAATTGAGAGCATCCTGTCAGGCTGCATCACCGTCTGGTACGGCAACTGCACCGCCCACAACCTCAAGGCTCTCCAGAGGGTGGTGCAGTCTGTACAATGCATCACTGGGGGCAAACTACCTGCCCTCCAGGACACCTACAGCACCCGATGTCACAGGAAGGCCAAAACGATAATCAAGGACAACAACCACCTGAGCCACTGCCTGTTCACACCGCTACCATCCTGAAGGCAAGGTCAGTAGAGATGCATCAAAGCTGGGCCTGAGAGACTGAAAAACAGCTTCTATCTCAAGGCCATCAGACTGTTAAACAGCCATCATAACATTGAGGGGCTGCTGCCAACATACTGACTCAAAATCATTGGCCACTTTAATATATGGATCACTAGTCACTTTAATAATGCCACTTTAATAATGTTTACATATCTTACATACTCATATGTATATACTTTATTTTATACCATAAATTGCATCTTTCCTATACCGCTCGGTCATCGCTCATCCATATATTTCCATGTACATATTCTTATTCCATCCCTTTAGATTTGTGTGTATTAGGTATTTGTTGTGAAATTGTTAGATTACTTGTTAGATATTACTGCACTGTCGGAACTAAAAGCACAAGCATTTCGCTACACTCGCATTAACATCTGCTAACCATGTGTATGTGACCAATAACATTTTATTGGATTAATGTTTATGTACAATGGCTGATGAGCACCTCTACATTCTATCTATAATTTCTCTTCATAATTGATCTTCATTTGACAAGGATTGAAAAGGATTTGGTAGTAGATTGTCGACTTGATTCATGATGTTGACTGCTGGCTAAGATTTTGAAAGTATGATGTTGACATGATCAGTCCAATTAAAGCTACGGTACATATAACATGATTTGACGTCATTTTATCTGTGGCCAATGACCTTGAGCCTTCTTAGATGGGCACTTCTAATGTAAATCTATAGCAGCACCCAAGGGGCTTGAATTTTCGAGCTCTCCCTGTAGATTATGCAGTGACGTAGTGTCCCCATGAGTGACAGAGAACTGAGCCAATCACGACGCAACTAGAGAACATTACCAACCCCTACGCTCTGTATTTTCACCTGGCTGCCCCTCCACCACAGAAAGCAGAGCAAGGCTGAAACACCTGCATTTTGGAGCTACCTTACTCAAGAAAACAAAAAAGGAAACTGATATGTGACACGTATTAATGCCAAAATAACGTGCAAAACAGGATTTTTTAAATAGCTAAATAGGTGTGTGTCACGTTCTGACCCTAGTTCTTTTGTATTTTCTTTGTTTTTAGTTGGTCAGGGCGTGAGTTGGGTGGGTTCTATGTGTTGTGTTTCTATGTGGGGTTTTCGTTTGGCCTGATATGGTTCTCAGTCAGAGGCAGGTGTTTGTCATTGTCTCTGATTGGGAGCCATATTTAGGTAGCCTGTTTTGTCATTGTGGGTTGTGGGTGATTGTTCCTGTTATGTTGTTCATGTTCGTGTGTTCACTATTTCGGGACTGTAGCGTCTTCGTATATTTCGTTTGTTTATTGTTTTGTTCTCTCTTAAAAGTATTCGAAATACATATGAATACTCACCACGCTGCATCTTGGTCCGACATTTCCTACTCCTCAGATGAGGAGGACGAAGACTCCTATTACAGTGTGGCTCTAAACAGAATGGGCTCTGCCGCTGTTATATCAGTTCTAGCAAGTTAAAATGTTTTATGGAAAAAAGATGTCTCTAGAATGACCATTCTAAATAGCCTATCTACAAATGGTAAAAAGTTGTCACAACGTGTTCGAGTGCTGCTCTGTCTTCTTGACTCAGCTGCCTCTGCTGCAGCACTCTCTCAACGCACACACACCCCTGCGGCTCTCCCCCTTTCCATCATTCACTCACTCACTCACTCACTCATTCACTCACTCATTCACTCACTCACAACCTGCTCCCTGCCTGATATTCAGCAGCAGTGAAATATACAGTACCAGTCAAAAGTTTGGACACCAACTATTTCAAGGGTTTTTCTTTATTTTAACTATTTTCTACATTGTAGAATAATAGTGAAGACATCAAAACTATGAAATAACACATATGTAATCATGTAGTAACTAAAAAAGTGTTAAACAAATCAAAATATTTTATATTTTAGATTCTTCAAAGTAGCCACCCTTTGCCTTGATGACAGCTTTTCACACTCTTGGCATTCTCTCAACCAGCTTCACCTGGAATACTTTTCCAACAGTCTTGAAGGAGTTCCCACATACGCTGAGCACTTGTTGGCTGCTTTTCCTTCATTCTGAGGTCCAACTCATCCCAAACCATCTCAATTGGATTGAGGTCGGGTGATTGGGGAGGCCAGGTCAAATTATAATATAAATTATAATTTATATTATTGTCCTATTCACTTCTCTTGACCTGGGGAACAATAAGGGCCTTCTACGCTTTCTGAGAGGGGCTAAGGATGAATAAAATAATTATAAGAATAATAATTTGAATTACATTATTCTTTTCAATGATGTTCTGATTTAATTGCTGCAGCAGGTGTTATCAAAGAGGATGTTGTTGCTAATTTGTTAGCGTCTCCCTTTACAAGAATAACTTTCAATAAGAAGTTACGTTTTAAATGATCATCATCTGGTGAGTGGAACTGTGTTTTTTATTACAGCACGCTTGCTGTTGTTAGCCATCTCTTTGAAAATAACTGGTGTGTGAAACATCGTTGCATTTAAAGTTTAGGTCACCGGTTACTTTGTGTGCTAAATGTGAAATGTTTTTTGCAATGGGAAGTAGTAGTTGTACATTTCGATTAGGAAATGCTTAGCCTAATGGTTGTGTTTTTGTATTCTTATGATTGGGACCTAGTGGCTCATTATGGCCGAGTGAATGGACTGCTTATCCTTTAACATCATGCTGTGTGTGACTGCTGTCTTTCCATCGGCCCTATGCAGCGGTGTAGTGGTACCTGGAGAAGTGGGTATACTCTAATTTTGTCAACAAGTTCCAAAATGGCCCACCCAGCAAAGGAAAGGCATTCTGTGTGAAAAATCCTATGTTTTTGCTCAATTTGATTGGGTGAGCCTGGTTCCCCGTTGGATAGGCCTGTGTCCACCCATATCTACATCCCTGATGCAAACAGGTCATGAATACTGAATTGCGAATCACAAATAGCCTACTAACCAAGACCTCGGACCAAACCTGTTCAATACCTGGTTTGCATACCCATTGTTGCCATAGTTAGCATTTAGCGTTTTTCCTACCCACCCTACCGGCTACCAATGTCATTCTTCTGTGAGCTGCTCCATGCCAAAACCGGTTGAGAGCTGCACATTCTTGCGGTGTACAGATGATATTCTGCTGAAACTAGGCTGTGTGGAGGCGCTCATGTGAATATATTCCACGTGCTTTGCGATTTTGTAGACTACTTTGCGCATTTTTTTCTCTATTGTACTACATAATTGATACATCGTATACCTCCGCTACACTACTTTTATACGCGTCAGTGGGGATTAAGTGAGTATATGCAATGCCCCTCCAAAAAAGTGGGTATACGGTTTATACCTGCGCATAGCCTCCACTACACCACGAACCCTTTGTGTTTTACAAAAAGTACACTCTCCTACATGAGTGCGCAGCTATTACCGTTGCTGTCCTTTCAGCATCACGAACCTGTCACACACTGAAGGCTTAGGTCCAATAGGTTCGTCACTGCGCAAACATGTCTATAATAGAAATAAAGACTGCAGGTATTAATATTTCAAGAAAGGAGTGTATATATTTGGCCTGGCGAAGCGGTTTTATGCGCTTACTGAATGGAAACTGATAATTATGAGTTTTTTTTACTCCGCTGGTCTCGGCTGGTCTTGGGTATAAATTATGAGTCCTCACTGTACAAGACCGAGTCAAGACCGAGTACAAATGTATCCGACACTAGGTATCCCCCTTCAGGAAATGTACTTTCCTAGTTGCACTTGATACTTCTGTGTTGATGGGACCTAAACTCATCTGTTTTTGCATAAATTATTAAAACAGCCTTTGCAGTCTGAAGTGTTGATTCACTATTATCCCCACTTACTATGCGAGATCAATATATCTACAGATCCTGCAAATAGAAAGACAAATTGTCATCCTCTTGGAGGAGAAGAAAGAGACTAAACAAATCAAGCAAATGCTACGCCTTTAATTGTTTTCAAACATCCCAATATATATAGAAATATATTGTATCACTGACTGGTGTACTATGTCTGAAAACATCACAGCACATTTAATGGCATACAAAACGAGCATCAAGTACAGTTCAGAAATATGGAGGGTAAAATGTTTAACAACAGAATACATGAATCATATCTTTCCACAATCAGACAAAACACTTACACATCACGTGCTGTAACACTGAATAACAGTCTGAATACATTTACATTTTAGTCATTCAGCAGAGGCTCTTATCCAGAGCGACTTACAGGAGCAATTAGGGTTAAGTACCTTGCTCAAGGGGACATCGACAGATTTTTCACCTCGTTGGCTTGGGAATTCGAACCATTGACATTTCAGTTACTGGTCCAACGCTCTTAAAACCCCTAGACTACCTGCCGTCCATCTCAGAGGGTGGTCTCGCTTCACTGCAGCAAGCGGTTCAACAACACTTCACATCAACACTTTACAACAGTACCATACAGTAGGCATCATGACAGAGTAAAACAAATGATTCCCTTGCACCACATACTGTATGTAAATAAGTACAGAAGATAAGCAATGACACGGCCGGTTGGAGGAGCCATGCTGTAGTTGTGGAGGTCCCTCTTCTCTCCATCACAATCCTTCATCGTAAGCCTTTCATTCTTTCATTTCATTCATTATTCTGATATGATCTGTTTCTAAACATATGGACAATATATGTTTATAAATATATGGACAATTCATGAGATGATAGTTACAACAACAAACAGCCTCAACAATGAGACCTGAAGTTCCACAACTACATTAGAAAAGTACAGCACTAGAGGGTTAAGAGTAGGGGAGATGAATCATCATGAGACACACGTCAACATTATACCTGTTACAAACTGAATAGTCTCCCCTGCTCCAAACCCATCAACAACATCATCCTCTAAGTCCACCACAGTGACATAAACTAATGTGAGCTCACATGATACTTACGGTGCAATTTGCTCTATAGGTAAGGTAGAACAAAACAGAATGATTCAATATTGGTGACAAAATTCCATCAGAAAAAAGTACACGTACATGCACACACAGTTATGTACCTTGTAGCCAGTCCACCCCCTCCTGTAGGCCCTCTCCTTTTACAGCATTACTGGCACTGAAACAGAGGGACAGATTTTAGTAACCTATCCCAACACAACTGTGTGTGTCTGTACCTGCTTGTGTGTGTGATAGAGTTGTGTCCTACCAGATGTGCCAGGGCTTGTCCTTGATGTTCTCCAGACAGAGCAGCTGAGAGACTTTGACTGAAGACATGGCTTCTCTCAGATCACTCTTATTAGCAAAGAGCAGCACAGGGATCCTCCTACTGCAGATGTCTGGAGGCAGAAGGAACACCAAAGAACAGGTGAGGAAAGTTTGTCTGTCTTTCTCCTCTTCTCTCCCTCTCGCTCTTCCTGTCTCTCTCTCTTTCTTACTCTCATTCTCTTACCTTGGTGATTGAGAAGAGTATCAAGCTCCTCTTTGGCAACGACCATTCGTAACTTGTCTCCACTATCGATGACAAATATGATTGCGTGACTCTCTCTGTGGACACCACAACAGAAAACAATGTCATCAACAAGGGATAGGAGGAGCAACATGGTAAAAAACACTGAATGTGTTTCTCTACATCAGGGTTAAGCAACTAGATTCAGAGCGAATGGCCGGGGGCGGTAACTCTTGGAGATAGATTCAGGGTTAGGTAACAACTAAAACTGCTCTACAGGCAATACTGGTTACTCTAAGTTTAGAGGTAAGGCACCTCTGGATTAAAACGTCCTGTCATATCATGCAGTTCTATATAGATAAACAGTGCAGGTGTAAAGTCTTACTTGTAGTAATGTTCCCATAGGTTTCTATATCTGCTCTGACCAGACATGTCAAACACTGTGAAAGACAAACTTTATAGAGACAAATTACATGTTACACATCAACAAACGCACTATAGTAATATAATTATTATTACTTTTACCTGGTTCACTAAGTTAATCATAGTTTACATTACAAGTTAATTACTACCGTGAACTCTTGAATTGTTCTATATTGAAGCCAATAGTTGGGACAATGTCTTGTGTCTGGGTCTGTAATACCACACACAAACAAAACACAGACAGACAACCAATAACTGAAGTGTATCAAAAATAAATGGCAAAATTGGGTGAAATAGGCTGTACTGACCTTCACCTGACTAGCATGTTTCCAGTCGTCTGAGAGTGGGCCATATAAGCTTAGCTGAAAACAAGCAAGCAGTGGATAATTGCAGCGTAACGAATGCGATAACACTCACAGCTCGTATGTATAACCACAATGCGATAACACTCACAGCTCGTATGTATAACCACAATGCAATAACACACAGCTCGTATGTATAACCACAATGCGATAAAACTCACAGCTCGTATGTATAACCACAATGCGATAGCACTCACAGCTCGTATGTATAACCAGAATGCGATAACACTCACAGCTCGTATGTATAACCACAATGCGATAACACTCACAGCTTGTATGCATAACCACAATGCGATAACACTCACAGCTCGTATGTATAACCACAATGCGATAACACTCACAGCTCGTATGTATAACCACAATGCGATAACACTCACAGCTCGTATGTATAACCACAATGCGATAACACTCACAGCTCGTATGTATAACCACAATGCGATAGCACTCACAGCTCGTATGTATAACCACAATGCGATAACACTCACAGCTCGTATGTATAACCACAATGCGATAGCACTCACAGCTCGTATGTATAACCACAATGCGATAGCACTCACAGCTCGTATGTATAACCACAATGCGATAACACTCACAGCTCGTATGTATAACCACAATGCGATAACACTCACAGCTCGTATGTATAACCACAATGCGATAGCACTCACAGCTCGTATGTATAACCACAATGCGATAACACTCACAGCTCGTATGTATAACCACAATGCGATAACACTCACAGCTCGTATGTATAACCACAATGCGATAGCACTCACAGCTCGTATGTATAACCACAATGCGATAAAACTCACAGCTCGTATGTATAACCACAATGCGATAACACTCACAGCTCGTATGCATAACCACAATGCGATAACACTCACAGCTCGTATGTATAACCACAATGCGATAACACTCACAGCTCGTATGCATAACCACAATGCAATAACACACAGCTCGTATGTATAACCACAATGCGATAGCACTCACAGCTCGTATGTATAACCACAATGCGATAGCACTCACAGCTCGTATGTATAACCACAATGCGATAACACTCACAGCTCGTATGTATAACCACAATGCGATAGCACTCACAGCTCGTATGCATAACCACAATGCAATAACACACAGCTCGTATGTATAACCACAATGCGATAGCACTCACAGCTCGTATGTATAACCACAATGCGATAGCACTCACAGCTCGTATGTATAACCACAATGCGATAACACTCACAGCTCGTATGTATAACCACAATGCGATAGCACTCACAGCTCGTATGTATAACCACAATGCGATAACACTCACAGCTCGTATGTATAACCACAATGCGATAGCACTCACAGCTCGTATGTATAACCACAATGCGATAGCACTCACAGCTCGTATGCATAACCACAATGCAATAACACACAGCTCGTATGTATAACCACAATGCGATAGCACTCACAGCTCGTATGTATAACCACAATGCGATAGCACTCACAGCTCGTATGTATAACCACAATGCGATAACACTCACAGCTCGTATGTATAACCACAATGCGATAGCACTCACAGCTCGTATGTATAACCACAATGCGATAGCACTCACAGCTCGTATGTATAACCACAATGCGATAACACTCACAGCTCGTATGTATAACCACAATGCGATAACACTCACAGCTTGTATGTATAACCACAATGCGATAGCACTCACAGCTCGTATGTATAACCACAATGCGATAACACTCACAGCTCGTATGTATAACCACAATGCGATAGCACTCACAGCTCGTATGTATAACCACAATGCGATAGCACTTACAGCTCTTATAATCAGTGGTGTAGTGGAGGGTAAACGCAAGTAAACACAATTTACTCACCTTTATTTTTTGCATGACAGTACACCCACCTTTTGGGAAAGAATTCATGGAAAATATAGGGAACGTTACTTTTTTCACCGCGACTGGCATTCAGTTTACCCACCTATGTTTTTTGTTTACCACTACATCACTGCTTATAACCACAATGCATAAAATTCACAGCTCTAATATACACTATATATACAAAAGTATGTGGACACCCCTTCAAATTAGTGGATTTGGCTACTTCAGCCACCCCCATTGCTGACAGGTGTATACAATTGAAAGGCCTTACTAAAGAGCTCAGTGACTTTCAACATGGCACTGTCATAGGATGCCATCTTTCCAACAAGTCAGTTCGTCAAATTTCTGCCCTGCTAGAGCTGCCCCGGTCAACTGTATGTGCTATTATTGTGAAGTGGAAACATCTTGGAGCAACAATGGTTAAGTCACAAAGTGGTAGGCCACACAAGCTCAAAGAATGGGACCGCAGAGTGCTGAAGCGCGTGAAAATCCTCTACCCTCAGTTGCAACACTCACTACTTTACTGACTTTGACTTTATTGTCCCCATTGGGAAATGTTGTAAGTTCCAAACTAAGTTCCAAACTACCTCTGGAAGCAACATCAGCACAAGAACTGTTCATGGGAGCTTCATGGGTTTCCATGGCGAAGCAACCACACACAAGCCTCAGATCCCCATGCGCAATTCCAAGCGTCGGCTGGAATGGTGTAACGCTTGCCGCCATTGGGCTCTGGAGCAGTGGAAACGTGTTCTCTGGAGTGATGAATCACGCTTCACCATCTGGCAGTCCGATGGACTAATCTGGATTTGGCGGATGCCAGGAGAACGCTGCCTTCACGAATGCATAGTGCCAACTGTAAAATTTGGTGGAGGAGGAATAATGGTTTGGGGCTGTTTTTCATGGTTTGTGCTAGGCCCCTTAGTTCCAGTGAAGGGAAATCAACACTACAGCATACAAAAATGGCATTCTAGACGATTCTGTGCGTCCAACTTTGTGGCAACAGTTTGGAGAAGGCCATTTTCTGTTTCAGCATGACAATGTCCCCGTGCACAAAGCGAGGTTCATACAGAACTGATTTGTCAAGATCAGTGTGGAAGAACTTGACTGGCCTGCACAGAGCCCTGACCTCAACACCATTGAACACCCTCAACCCCATTGAACACCTTTGGGATGAATTGGAACACTGCCTGGGAGCCAGGCCTAATTGCCCAACATCAGTAATGCTCTTGTGGGTGAAAGGAAGGAAGTCCCCGCAGCAATGTTCCAACATCTAGTGGAAAGCCTTCCCAGAAGAGTGGAGGCTGTTGTAGCAGCAAAGGGTGGACCAACTCCATATTAATGCCCATGATTTTGGAATGAGATGTTCAATGACTTTTGGTCATGTAGTGTATAACCACAATGGTTAACACTCACAGCGCGTATGTATAACCACCATCTCCATGGCTCAGCTCACTCAACTCAGATACACAACTCCGTCTCTTTCCATTGACAGGCCAGCGCGCAAAAGACGCGCGTGCCTACAGCAGGCCACCACATTAATACGTTTCAATTTAGAACAAAATCAAATACATCAGTCAATGGACTACAGTAGGCCTATATGCTCAATTATTGTTAGGCCATGTCAGTGGACTTACATTACTGGGTTTGAGTTGGTTGATGATGGTGGTTTTCCCGCTGTTGTCCAGTCCCAAACACAACACGTTCACTTCTTTCTTCTTCAGACCCAGCCATCCCGACAGTTTATCTAACAGGCCCATTTGTCCTGCTTACAACATCCGATCCTAAGGTTTAAATGTGGATTCGGTATAGGCCACCTACCCCCTCAATATATAATCAAAAGTTTCTACCATTTCTCGCTGCAATTTAGTCAAACGTTCTAAAATAGAATGTTGCCATGGATATGAGGACTAAGTAACTAGACAGCAGGTTGGCAGTCCAGTCTGTGAATAAGCCTATTAGAGTGAATTAATGCTCTGAACCTACTGCTGACCTGACTCGCAGTATGGGGTGATTCTGAGACATTAGATAATGTCAACTTCATGAGGAAAGGTTTATTACATAGGCCTACAGTAGCCTGTACATATTCCAGTCATGCTGAATATGTACAGGCTATTGGTGTTTTATTTATACTTTTTTTAGTGGTAGCCTATACATTCAGAAAACGAGTTGATTATTAATTATTTAACACACATCACGAGTCAAGACAATAGCAGAACTTGGATTTTCTCTTGCTTTATCCGTAGTTGGTCAATTAAGCACAAGCAGTAAACAAACTGTTGGATATCTACAACATCGCCCTAACTCGAATATTGGTACTGAGTGGCGCAGTGGTCTAAGACACTGCATCTAACCACACCTGGTTCGATTCCAGGCTGCATCACATCCGGCCGTGATTGGGAGTCCCATAGGGCAGTGCACAACTGGCCCAGCGTCGTCCGGGGTAGGCCGTCATTGCAAATAAAAATGTGTTCTTAACTGACTTGCCTAGTTAAATAAAGGTTCAATAAAAAAAATAAAAAAATGATGCATGTTCCAACTGCCCCATCTGCTGGCTAGCATTAAAAAGTCCACCTGAAATACAGTATATTCTACAAACTTTTCGGGACACTGGTGGACAAAATACTTCCAGTGATGTTGAGGTAACAAAAAAATATATGTGTAAACTGATCGCCAGTCACGGTGAAAAAAGTTATGCTCTCTCTACTTTCAATAGATGTCAGGCTAAATAAAAACAAGTAAAGTGTCAGGCTAAATAAAAACAAGTAAAGTGTCAGGATAAATAAAAACAAGTAAAGTGTCAGGATAAATAAAAACAAGTAAAGTGTCAGGATAGATAAAAACAAGTAAAGTGTCAGGATGAATAAAAACAAGTAAAGTGTCAGGCTAAATAAAAACAAGTAAAGTGTCAGGCTGAATAAAAACAAGTAAAGTGTCAGGCTAAATAAAAACAAGTAAAGTGTCAGGATAAATAAAAACAAGTAAAGTGTCAGGCTAAATAAAAACAAGTAAAGTGTCAGGATAAATAAAAACAAGTAAAGTGTCAGGATAAATAAAAACAAGTAAACTGTCAGGCTAAATAAAAACAAGTAAAGTGTCAGGATGAATAAAAACAAGTAAAGTGTCAGGCTAAATAAAAACAAGTAAAGTGTCAGGATAAATAAAAACAAGTAAAGTGTCAGGCTAAATAAAAACAAGTAAAGTGTCAGGCTAAATAAAAACAAGTAAAGTGTCAGGCTAAATAAAAACAAGTAAAGTGTCAGGATGAATAAAAACAAGTAAAGTGTCAGGATAAATAAAAACAAGTAAAGTGTCAGGCTAAATAAAAACAAGTAAAGTGTCAGGCTAAATAAAAACAAGTAAAGTGTCAGGATGAATAAAAACAAGTAAAGTGTCAGGCTAAATAAAAACAAGTAAAGTGTCAGGATAAATAAAAACAAGTAAAGTGTCAGGATGAATAAAAACAAGTAAAGTGTCAGGATAAATAAAAACAAGTAAAGTGTCAGGCTAAATAAAAACAAGTAAAGTGTCAGGCTAAATAAAAACAAGTAAAGTGTCAGGCTAAATAAAAACAAGTAAAGTGTCAGGATAAATAAAAACAAGTAAAGTGTCAGGCTAAATAAAAACAAGTAAAGTGTCAGGCTAAATAAAAACAAGTAAAGTGTCAGGCTAAATAAAAACAAGTAAAGTGTCAGGCTAAATAAAAACAAGTAAAGTGTCAGGCTAAATAAAAACAAGTAAAGTGTCAGGATAAATAAAAACAAGTAAAGTGTCAGGATAAATAAAAACAAGTAAAGTGTCAGGCTAAATAAAAACAAGTAAAGTGTCAGGCTAAATAAAAACAAGTAAAGTGTCAGGATAAATAAAAAAGTTGGTTAAACTGCATTTACTTGCGTTTACACTCCAATACACCAATGAAGACTTCCAGTAAATATAGCCATGTTCAACCAGATACCCTTCTCATGGGGAGGGATAGTTTGATGGCACAGTACTGGGGGAGGCATCATCTGATGGAACAGTACCCATAAACAATGCCTCCTATAAGAACATGCCATCCATAGAATGAAACAGTCAGTAATAAAAAGACATCTAACCACCAGTACTGTTCACCTTTATTTGCAAATAAATATCAGTTTTAAACTGCCTCTTACAGTGTGCAAGATCTACCACGTCTCTTTGAAAATGATAGAAAAATAAAATACTAGAATTATAAGTATGCTTGTACTTTGTAAAAAGAGCATTCTCCCTTTGCTCAGCAGTAAGACCTGCTAAACAGCCTGATCTGGTTTCTCCTCCCAGGAGGAGCCAAGTGTATCCTCCCTCTGAGAGGTCTGTCTGTAAACACCTGCTGGACAGGTGAGCTCCAGCCCGGTAGAAGTTGCCTCAAAACACAGATCTAGGATCAGCCTAGCCTACCTCCATCCTTACCTTAACCATTAGTGGGTAAAATTGTAAACTGACCTTCGTTCAGTTTCCAGGGGCAACTTCCTTCTACTCCGTACAGGCTCCTAAGGTACACTCCTGCTCCTGAAAATACTGTATACTGTAGGTGTGTGTGTGACCGACTGGGGTTGAACCCGGGTCGTCTGCGCTCCACAAGACTGTGTTAGCCTGCTGAGTTAAAGCCTAAGCATTTGCTTCGGGGAGCTAATGCAAGTCTTCAGGTTTCAGGCAGAGTGTGGGGTGGTTCACCTCTGCTACCTGTGGATCTGGAGAGGTTTATGGGATATTACAATGCTGTTGAGGGCCATATAGAGATAAAGAGATGTGTATATATATGACTTGGTGCTGCTGTCTCTGTGCGTCTGTCACCGAGCAGAACATACCTCTATCTGTCTCTAGCATGGCATACATGTGAGTCTTGACAGCAAACACATATCATGACACCAACCACTGTATGCCAAACAGCCTTGGTTTCCATTCCTACTATATACATTGTTTTCCAACAGCTGCCATAAGTCTTTAGCATTGCACAATTGGCCTGTAGAGCTAGCATGTTAGCGTGTAACAGAGTCTGTTGAGGTTTGCTGACAATCTGCTCTCAATGTCTATAGGTCCATAAGAGACTATAATTTATTTATTTCTCTTATCGTAGTTACTGAGACGACTGCATATATTGCTCATTTAGATAAAATGCTAAATAAATAAAGATAGTATCCAGATTTACTAGGGCGCTCACATACAAGACTGCACAGATATAAATATTATTTTAGGATTATAATTGATAAATTGTTCTATACACTTAAAACATTCAGAAATCCTCCGCACTTCCAAAGCGGACTCTTCGTCTTCTTCAAGTATTAGCATACCCAGATACTCTGGAGAGGTTAAAAAACGCAACGTGAATACCTTATGATAACGCTTACTTATCAAACTCCAAAATAATTAATATCATATTAATTAAGGACAATCCTTTTGAATGCCTGTCTGTTAGCAGCTACATCATGGTCACAAAAACATGTAGTAGATCACGTTCCCAAATCTACAGCTCTACCGTATAATAAGTACTTATGCTGCAACAAGGCATACATTCCCCAGGGGGAGCCAGGGACAGCCAGTACAGTGTGTCTCTCCAGTCCTGTCCCTGTCTGTATTGTCCTGTCTCTGGCTGAAGCAGGTTCAGGTGTAAAAAACAGTCTGGCTTTATGGAGTTTCTGCATCAAGGTCCAAGTGTGTGGTAGTCTGAGTATGAGAGGCCTCCGGGCTGAGATGGTCCGTCTGTACGCCTGTCTGAGGCACAGGCTGTGGCTGTCTGTCTGTCTCTCTCGCTATCTGTCCGTCTGTCTGTTTTAAGGTCTCATACATGGAAGCCATTCTCGTGTAATAGCTGCAGTCGGAGGGTCTGAATGCTGCTGACGATCCTCCTCTGGTGGCCAATCAACACCACCCCGATCCTCCGCACGTCTCTAGGGGGAGAGGGAAGACACGCACACACGCGTACACACACACACACACACACACACACACACACACACACACACACACACACACACACACACACACACACACACACACACACACACACACACACACACACACACACACACACACACACACACACACACACACACACACAATTGGATAGGGGAAAATGTTGGGTTAACGTAAGGTATTGGAAGGCAGGCAGTGCAACTGTAACATTTAGTTAAAGTTAGAGTAACATTAGAGTAATGTTTGAAGTAGGGAACAGTTCCTCCACTCACTCAATACTCATCTGTGCCACAGAGTCCAGTGTGCTGAATCCTGCTGCCACAAAGCTACTCTTGTATTGGCTCATCTTGATGGAACCCAACCAATCCCCGATGGAGATGAACATGTGGTAGTCCACCACCTCTCCTGGGGACTCTGCTAGACTGACAGATGGATCAAACAAAAGAGAATATAATAAGAACTAAAAACGTTTCACTTGCGGGTGAAATCAGAGCGTCTGTTAAATGAAATGAATGTGATGTACCCCTGTATATCTTCCACCAGGGCCAGCAGGCTGCTGGGGTTCCTGATCAGCTTGTCCAGGAAGGAGACCACATCAGTGAACTTGGGCCTCTGGCTCCTCTCCTTCTGCCAGCAGTGTAGCATCAGCTGGTGTAGAACCACGGGGCAGCCCATTGGAGCAGGGAGACGGTAGCCCTCCTCTATGGACAGGATCACCTGGGGTGGATGAAGGGAGAGAGTCAGCACGCACACACTTCTCGCTCATGTCATCCAGCCACTTCAGGGAGTGTGTACTATGCCAGTATTACTACAGTACATCAGAGCTACTGTAAGCATGCCTCCAGGGTGTGTTAGGGGGGCTGTGTGAATATAACAGCCTGTTCATTTGGCCTGTAGCCTTGATGTCCTCTCTGAGCCCTGACGGGTGGCAGGATGGGGCGGAGGTGTGAGGAGGCAGAGGCAGCAACAGTCAGGGATTGGCGGGGGCGATTGTCTTGGAAAGCACTTCTAAGCAATTCCCCAGCATCACAATCCCCATGAGGCCAGGGGCTGTGTGTGTGCTGGTGTGTGCTGTGAGGAGCTGAGGGGGATTACCAAAGAGCTTTCACACTCCACAGGGAGACGGGATGAATCCCCTCCATCGCTCTGACGATTGACCAGAGACCGTGAGGTCAGTCAGCCAGGGTCTGACTCCACAACTTTTAAACCCCTCCGTTGGCCAGTCCCCCCCCCCCCCCCCCCCCCCTCTCTCCCTCCAGTGGAATCTCAAAGCTTTAGATATTATACAGTATGGACACTCATTAGAACGGCGTTTCACGATACCAATCCCATGTTGGGATTAAGACTCCCATGTTAACTCCATAGAGAAGACATCATCCACAACTCACATCCTGATTGGACATCTCCCAGTAAGGCCGCTCCCCGTAGGACATCACTTCCCACATGACGATACCGTAGCTCCAGGCATCGCTGGCTGATGAGAACTTCCTGTAGGAGATGGCCTCTGGAGCTGTCCACCTGATAGGGATCTTACCTCCCTGTTCTCACACACACACACCCACCCACACCCACACACACACACACACACACACACACACACACACACACACACACACACACACACACACGTCAGGTTCCATCTGGTTCGTGACAATGCATGCTTGAGGAAATATGTGCAATTGACAGACCATATGTTAAACAGTCTCAGTTTGAATGCACTTCTCTGAAGTCTCTCAATGTGTACAAACACATGTTCACAGTTTGAGACTTTGTGTCAAAGAACAAAGAAACGCTCTGAGCTGCTTTAACAGCAGCACTAACCTTCCTCCTGGCCTTTATCCCTCTACTCTCTTTCTATCTCTTCAGATGAGGGCAAGAGTAAAATCACCAGTCTGCACAAATCCTCAGTCCATATTGTGGCTGTGACCCAACCTGCCTGCCTGCTCCCCACTCTCTTCCCCTACTCTCGCCCCCTGTCCCCTCACCCTACCAAACCAAAGTTCTGTCGAGCGGAAAATAGTTTACAGATGCCCCCAAAAGCAAAATATCCTTTCTGTTCTCTCTTCCCCATTTTCTTCCAGAATACACCACTTCCCCTCAGAGTGACCCTGAGAAAAGAGGTCACTAGGAGGGCATGCAGACTCAGAGAACTGTGTTTTTTTTGAACAGACAGACTAAACAGAACAGAAATAGAACAAAATAACAGCAGTTGATCGATTGGAAAGAAGATGAGTGAAAGCTATTGAAACCACAGATAAGGTCAGGGGAAGCTCATAGTTACCGTGGTGGTGTAAGCAGCCTCGGGGTCGTCCTCCAGGACTCTGGACAGGCCGAAGTCAGACACCTTACACACCAGGTTGCTGTTCACCAGGATATTACGAGCGGCCAGGTCTCTGTGGACGTAACCCATGTCAGACAGGTACCTCACGCCCGACGCGATGCCACGCAGCATGCCCACCAACTGGATCACTGTGAAGTGACCGTCGTGCTTCTAATGGAGAGGGACACAAGAGAGCGAGATTTTCATTTGTTATGTCTTTCTGTTCGTTTATAATTGAAAATCAATAAACAAATGGTATTTGCTTCTCACCCTCAGGAAAGAGTCCAGAGATCCATTCTCCATGTACTCCACCACAATCATCACAGGTCTGCCTGAAATCACAGCACACAGCACCACCAGGTCAGTCAGACGTGTTAGAGATGTGACTGGAATAAGAGCCTGCCCACACCCAGCTCTCCAGTGTCTGAGCAGGAGAACCTTCCTCTACAGTAATGCTACTAACCAAGCAGCAGTCATCTCTTGCATACTGTCTGTGTATCATCATTGTGTCAATATTTGCTGCAGAGAGTAACCAAGAGGAACAAATTAACACTAGCTCAGGTTTCCCTGTGTTTCATTAATCCCTGTTTGCTGAAGGACTCAGAGTGGAGTTACTCTCCGTATGGTGGTTAATAGAAGATTAGACCGGGGGTTAGAATAGATACTTTATTCTAGATTTCTGTGTTTAATGGACATTTGTCCCAACCCCTCCAGACACTCAAACATTGAGAGGCTCAGGGTCAGCAATGGTACAGCACCATTGGAGCAGATTGCGGTTTAACCTTGCTCAAGGGTTGGTACTTTCTCTAGCATCTAGGCCACCTGCTGCCCACATTTGCATCTGCACGCTGTTTCCCAGTCAGAGTCTATGAGCCTGGGGAGGGATTAGCACTAGCCTTTAGCATCAACATGCTGTTTCCTGTTAGAGTCCATGGGCCTGGGGAGGGATTAGCATTAGCATTTAGCATCAACATGCTGTTTCCTGTCAGAGTCCATGGGCCTGGGGAGGGATTAGCGTTATCCTTTAGCATTAGCATGCTGTTTCACGGTGAGGGTCTATTGGCCTGGGGAGAGTGGACCATAATCCACCACTGGATTAATTAACATCCTGTTTGATTAACAGCCTGTTCTAATTATTGGCCACTGTTATTACTCTTTAGTCACACCAGGGAGGAGAGGTAGACAGGCGGGAGGTTAAGGGAGTAGGAGATGAGGAGCCACGATAAGGGCAGAGAGAGAAGAGAGAGGAGGGGCCCGGGAGGGAGAGGGAGTCAGGACAGCAGAGAGGAGGAGGCCGGGGTGAGGACAACGGGGTATTTATCGGCTGTCTCCCCCTGCCTCTCATGGGGCACCCATCTCCTCTCTGTGATCCCCCAGTGGATGAGTGTGCTGCTGAGTGCACTAATTACAGGATTACACACAACAGAGAGACAGAGACAGCTCTGGACAGCTTAATATATTATAATAATATGCATTAAAGACAGGTCTTTCATTAGAAATCATACAGCCAAATCATACATTGATACATAAAACTAAACAATTAATCAAACAACGTTTTTCACTGTTTCAGAGCCCATTGATTTGTGTTATGTTTTTTGTCTGTTGTGTTGTCCATCCATTGACACAGAGTGAGTGCCATGGCTCCATGGTAATGAATGAAAGGGAACACTATAGGAACCCCCACTGTTCAAACTCATCAGACATTTCACAGCTCCTGATTCACACAGACTACAGCTGATTGGTTCTGTCGATCCCTCGTTTAGCTTCGCTAAAGTGACATTCTGTTTACTCCTCACAGTATCCTGTTAATTGGGGTAATTGGCCCAACAGTCTGGCAGTAAGGACAGGCCCGCTGTGAGGCTGTAATATCAGAATATACAATCTGAGATGCGAAAAGAAACAGGACGGGAGGTTCAAAAGTGTGACCCCACCACGGCTGAATTAGAAGCAGGCCTCAGTCAGGGGTCGTTGTCATGATTACTTGGTTTCCTGTAAAATGTACTATTTCAATTGTATCACACTTTTTGGAGGACTGCGTTTCAGTTAACTAATGGCTATTTAATGAATTCTTCAAGACATGGATCAGTTTCAGTGAAGTGAAATAACGTTGGCGCTGACATCCCTGGCCTGCTGCTCGGCTATAGTGAGAGAGGTAGGGGGCAGGTCAGGACCCTCTGTATCTGGCTCAGCTATAGGCCAGTGATTTCTTCAGCTAGCCAGGCCGGACCTGAATGGGGGCTCTGTGAGGCAGTCACTAAGTCAGCCAGCCAGGCAGAGAGAGAGAGAGAGTGAAGCAGTGGTGAATGGGGGCTGAAGATATAGAGCAGCTGGCTGGGCTGGCAGCAGAGAGCAGTGATCAGAGGCTGTCTGTCCATGGTGCTGACCAGATTATACTTCTCTCTCTATCAGCTCTGAGCTTCAGAGAGGACTAGGCCTGAGTTCTCCATGTAAACCTCTCTCTATCTCTACCTCTCTCTCTTCCTCTCTCTCTTCCTCTCTCAATTCAATTCAAGGGGCTTTATTGGCATGGGAAACACATGTTAACATTGCCAAAGCAAGTGAAGTAGATAATATACAAAAGTTAAATAAACAATAAAAATGAAAAGTAAACATTACACTCACAGAAGTTCCAAAAGAATAAAGACTAATAGCTTTTGGTAGGTTTCCAAACTACATTCCTTCCGTCTATAGCATTTCTTAATATTGTGCAGTTCCTTCGGCTTTGATGCCTCATGATTGAGTATTGTTCTGTTCAAGTAGACTGTGATTTTGCTGTGATCTGATAGGGGTGTCAGTGGACTGACTGTGAAAGCTGAGAGACTCTGGGTTGAGGTCAGTGATAAAATAGTCTACAGTACTACTGCCAAGCTATAGGTGTACCTACCATAGGAGTCCCCTCGAAGCCTACTATTGACTATGTACATACCCAGCGTGTGACAGAGTTGCAGGAGTTGTGACCTGTTTTTGCTGGTTATGTTGTCATAGTTGTGCCTAGGATGGCATATGGGGGAGGGAATGCTGTCACCTCCAGGTAGGTGTTTGTCCCCCTGTGTGCTGAGGGTGTCAGGTTCTTGTCCTGTTCTGGCATTTAGGTCGCCACAGACTAGTACATGTCCCTGGTTCTGGAAATGATTGATTTCCCCCTCCAGGATGGATAAGCTGTCTTCATTAAAGTATGGGGATTATAGTGGGGGGATATAGGTAGCACACAGGAGGACATTTTTCTCTGTTGAGATCATTTCCTTTTGAATTTCTAGGCAAATGTCAAATGTTCCTGTTTTGATTAATTTAATGGAGTGAGTTAGGTCTGCTCTATACCAAATTAGCATTCCCCTTGAGTCCCTTCCCTGTTTCACACCTGGTAGTTTGGTGGATGGGACTACCAGCTCTCTGTAACCTAGAGGGCAACCAGTGGGTCCGTCTCCTCTATACCAGGCTTCTTGTAGGATGACAATGTCTGTATTTCCGATTTCTTTGATGAAGTCCAGGTTCCTGCTCTTTAGGCCAAAGGCAGATGACCTCAGGCCTTGGATATTCCAGGATGAGATAGTGAAGGCTTTGTGTTCCATAAAGTATCCAATGTTGTTGGTTGTGTGGTTTGGCCTCAGCCCAGTAAGTGTGAGCAGATCCTGCTGAGCTTCTGGTACATGCCATTGGCTTGGGATAGTGTAAGAGTGGGGGTTGGGCCTGTTTGCCCGCTCACGGCCTGGGCGTATCTGTGACTTCCATGTTGAGGCCCTCTTTGCGGGGGTGGGGTGCATGGGGTGGGCAGGAGGGGCATAGGTCCATTCTGAGAGGACCTGAATGGGGTGTGTGCATGGTTGACTTGGGGGGGGGGGTGTTGATTGGTTGGGGTGGGGGTGTGTATGTGGCTGGTGGTGTTGTGGTCTGGATGTAGGTCCTCCTGGCGTGTGTCCTCTATGTGTAGGTCCGGCAGGTCTGGGAGAGTCTCGCTGTTCTGGGCGGGGTGTCTATTGATCTGATCTGTCACTTCCTGTGTGAAGTGTTGGGGCTGTGTTTGACAGCAATGTCCTTTAGATTCCGGCCAAACACGGTGGACACTGCTGCCTTGTATAGGTGGACCTGGTCATAGAGGCTGTTCAAGTCCAGGGTGGAGTGGTGGGCCAGGAAAACATTTGGTTTTGAGGCACAGTCACAGAAAATACTTGCGTTTACCCGCTGTATGGTAGCAGGGAGGAAGTCTTTTCATGGTAGCAGGGTGGAGATAACCACTTGTGCGTTGGGGAAAGTAGAAGTAGCTTTTTCAATCACTCCCTTCAGTGCTGTGGCCACCCTTTCCTGCTGTGCTCTCAGGTCGTTTGTGCCTGTGTGTATTATTATGTGGCTAGGTGAACCTAGTTGGTCCTCAGACAGAAGGTCTAGGGGGCGCTAGGTGTTTGGACACCAGAGTTTAGACACTGTGTTTGGTAAAACGTTTTTTTTCTTGTATATATTTCCCATTTGAGTCCATAAGGAGTACATTCTGTGTCTTGTGTATGTCCTCAGTCGATGTGGGGGGGTTGTCAGGAGGGCTTTCAGGGTGGCTGACAGGGGGGGGCTCAGAGGGGGTGAGAGCCCCTGGGCTTGGGGTTCTTCATTTGTCTGTTCTGCTGTGATGTCGACGCTATGGTCGGGGTCTGGTGTGGACTGTTCTGCTGTGCTGTCGAGACTTTTGTCGGGAACTGAGGTGGGCTGTTCTGCTGGCTTCTCTGCGGGGGTGGCCACCTCTCTAGTGGGTTGTTCTCTGTCACACGCCATCCTCCTCATCCTCTCCTCCAGCAGTCTGATCCTCTCCTCTAGTGCTCTGTTATTCTCCTGCTCTTGCTTTTTATTTTGTTGAAGTTGTCTCACCACAGTCCAGAGTGCAGATATGTCTCTCTCTACCTCCAGCTCTCCGGGTCTGGTTAAGGGGGTGTTGTTGTGCTGGACTGTTGTCTGGGTCTGTGCTGACTGGAGTGTAATCACCTGCTGTTCCAGCTCCACCTGCCTTACCTCCAGCTGGGTAAATGTATCCTTCATTTCAATGAGGGAGTAGTACTCTGTGCTGGGAGGTTGACTTTCCGCTTGGGGTTTCTCGTCTATGGGGTTGTATAATGAAGAGGTCTGGTTTGACCCGCTCGGGGTGAGGGTATCTTTCTCAAGGGAGAGCTTCTCCTGCTGAACTAATTCTTTGATTAGGTGAAACAGAGGGGTAGTGTGCTAATATTGCACTGTGCCATGCCAGGAGATGGTCTGGTTAATATAGCACTGTGCCATGCCAGGGGATGGTCTGGTTAATATAGCACTGTGCCATGCCAGGAGATGGTCTGGTTAATATAGCACTGTGCCATGCCAGGAGATGGTCTGGTTAATATAGCACTGTGCCATGCCAGGAGATGGTCTGGTTAATATAGCACTGTACCATGCCAGGGGATGGTCTGGTTAATATAGCACTGTGCCATGCCAGGAGATGGTCTGGTTAATATAGCACTGTACCATGCCAGGGGATGGTCTGGTTAATATAGCACTGTGCCATGCCAGGAGATGGTCTGGTTAATATAGCACTGTGCCATGCCAGGAGATGGTCTGGTTAATATAGCACTGTGCCATGCCAGGAGATGGTCTGGTTAATATAGCACTGTACCATGCCAGGGGATGGTCTGGTTAATATAGCACTGTGCCATGCCAGGAGATGGTCTGGTTAATATAGCACTGTGCCATGCCAGGAGATGGTCTGGTTAATATAGCACTGTGCCATGCCAGGAGATGGTCTGGTTAATATAGCACTGTACCATGCCAGGGGATGGTTTGTGTGGAAGATGAGGTTGCTGATGTTCCCATTTTTATAATAGTCAACAAAAAGTGTCTCTTGATTTTCCATAAGGAGCTTCATTTTGTGATCTTTTCTTGCCTTATCATTCTTTACATACACAGGGTACTGTATGTTAATTACCTCTGAACAGCGAGAGGCAGCTTCTAAGGCCTCTCCATTTGGTTGGAGTAGACTGTGCGACTCTCCTGCCATTGTTGGGCTAAAGGGCTTTGACACCTCTCACTTGACACGTCTGTGCTAATTGAAGTTGTATCAAGCTTGGCAGCCTTAATTTAGCATTCAGTCCTTATAAAGTAATGTAATGTATTTTCTTCTTGGCTTTTGGAAATAAAATATAGCTTCAGACTAAACATTACTCACTCAGTTCCAGGTTGGATGGTGTTTTCAGGTTTCTGCTGTTTTCTAGAGCATTTGCTGTATAGCGTTGGAATAATAATCTTTGGTAGTTGTAAGCCTACTAGGTGATTCCGTAATTCCGTCCAAAATCAGGTTGTAGGTTTTGGGTTTTGATTTGGAGTGAAAGTTATGTTGTAGAGGGTAGCATCCTGTATGTGTTCCTGACAAAAAAAAGTTTATCTAACTCTAAATCTATCTTTTTTTAAGAACATTCTGAAAAATGCAGGAGCTCATCTGATCATGACCTCTCTCTCTCTACGTCTCCTGTCTAGCTGCTCTTTTTCTCTCCTCTCTACTACCTCTGTCTTCCTCTCTCTACCACTCTTCGTATCTCCTATCTACCTCTCTCTCTTCCTCTCTCCATCTCTCTGTATCTGCAGAAGCCAATCCAGAGGAACTACTGAGAGTATAAAGTAGTGGTGAGTGTGGAGCGTTACCTGGTGTTTCTGTTCAGGTAAGATAGTCACACCCTGATACATCTCCTTTAATTAGACTCTGGAGTGGAGGAGGGGAAACAACATATGGAGACAGAGTGAAGGAGAGAGAGAGAGAGAGGGAGAGGGAGAGAGAGAGAAAGGGAGAGGGAGAGAGAAGAGTGTCTGACAGTGAAGAGAGAGATCAGAGGGATAGAACGATGGAGAAAGTGACAGTGTGGCATACACAGGTGTCTCTACAGAACAGTGGACTAGACTAGCGTGGAATGGCTGCTACACATTGTGCTGTAGCGTGTGCTTGTGTGTGTGTGGCATATGCAGCTATGTGGAATGGCTGGTTGTAATGACTCATTCCCAGTGTTAGAGGTAGCTGTCCCACATAAACACACACTTTCTGCAGTCTGTCTGTCCATGTAAACTCCTAAAAACAAAAAGCAACTACAATTCCCATGATCCTCCTTACTTTTGGTGACCACGCCCTCCAGCCTAATGATGTTGGGGTCGTCGAACTGTCCCATGATGCTGGCCTCTCGGAGGAAGTCCCGCCTCTGGCGCTCCACGTAGCCACCTTTCAGCGTCTTTATCGCCACAGCGATTTCCCTCTTCCCCAGCGTCCGCAGACGACCGCTACACACCTCCCCGAACTCACCTGGAATACGCACACGACACGACACACACACACACACACACACACACACACACACACACACACACACACACACACACACACACACACACACACACACACACACACACACACACACACACACACACACACACACACACACACACACACACACACACACACAGTAACCATATCAAACCACTGGAGGGCAGTGTTGCAGTACAGAGACAACTCCACAACATGTTTAACTCTGAATTATTCAACTCTCTAAAATGTCTCTTTGCTCCTTCTGATCTATCAGCCTATAATCAATCCATAGTCTCTCCTCTGTTCTCTAAAGCTCTAACAGCTTTCATATCCCCCACTGTGAGTGTGTGTGTGTGTTAGATTGTTATACTGAGCAGAGAGAATGTAGTCTTAAATCAAGTGCTGGGAGGGGAAGCACAGGCCCCCCACTGTATAGAAGAGGTATAATTAACTTCCTTTCTTTAAAATGAAAACCGATTGCTTCATATGGCATATTATGGCATATTACACCCAGATGCCAGATCTTCTCACATCCACTAGGGTATATATATAGAGCATACTGTGCAAATCTAAAGGAGCTTCTGTAATGAGTACTGAATATATATATATTGTTGCCATAATTGACCTTGTTCTTTCCATGCCAATGAAGCTTGACGAATTGAATGGATAATTGAGGATAGAGTGCCCACCTGCTCCGATGACTCTTTCTATGCGGATCCGGGTTGGGTCAATCTCTTTGGCAAACTCATGGACAGCCTGAGTAGGATCCTCATAGGTGTCCGGATCTACATAAGTCTTTACCCCTGGGTACGGGAGGGCTGAGAGAAGAAGAGAGGAGAGACAATCATGAATTCTAGGTCAAGTGAGGAGAGACTGGGTTCTGCCTTTGGTAACTTTGCTACCTGCTGTTTTATGCCTTGTCTTTGTTAACAACCTCTAGTTTCCATATCCAAACAGAACAATCAATGGTCATGCAAAACAGAGCTCCAGCATTAACCTGAAGACACAATCAACATCAAGCATCCACTTCTGGATGAAACACAACTCTGAAGGTTAGAGCGATAAGTCAAGGTATCAGTGGAGAAAGAAGAGGAATAAACAGGAAAGAACAGAGAGAAAGAGGAGGAGAGAGGAGAGGAGGATGAGAAGAGTGTGTGTCCTCTCTGTTCTCCACTGATAAGGACAAGGATAGCTCTGAAACACAGAGACAGTCTGTATGGAGTCAAGCCTATCTGTTGATAGAGAGAGAGACAGGACAGACACACAGGGCAGTAAGAGGCCCTGTCAGCTGGACACTCTCTCTCAGAATTCATCTTGCTGTCTGTCTGTTCCTCTACCACTGCCCCCCCTTCCTATCTCCTATCTCCTTCTGAGTCATTTCCCTCTGTTCCTTTCTCCCCCTCTCGCTCATCTCAGAGATAAAACACAGTGTATGTGGGGAAAAAGAGAGACAGAGAGGGAGAGTAAGAAAAACAGAAAGAAACACAGAGAGAAGTAGAGGAGAGGCAGAGCTATAACTAGATTCAGCCAAAAGGTAAGACACACAGATGACTTGAAATGGATTCTGAAGAGGAAGCGAGCAGGAGAGGATGGAGGGGGAGAGAGAGCGAAGGAGGGAGGGAGCGAGGGAGGTGGGGGTGTTTCAGAACGTTTTGTTCTGTGGATTTGTTTAAAGTTGGCAATGTATCACTCCTACTGACATCCCTCCCCCTCCCGCTCCCTCTCTGTCTGTGTTGTAAAACTGAGAGAGGGTGTTACCAATCTCTCAAAGTCTGCTACGGCCAGGGGTTAGGGACACACTTCATCCACATTTACATCTAAACTAATGGAGGCTTGAGAATGGCAGACATGGTTAGAATTGATTGTATGCAAATTGTCCACACAGTGTTTCTTTCCAGGATAGTTCTCTTTAGCATGAAATGGACAGAGACACTCAATAAGGTACAGTGTTTGTGTGGGAAATCTATTTTTAAGCTTTAAGTCTCGCCACAGTTTAGCCATTTATCTTTCAACATAAACACTCACAGCAGGCGGAAATAATAAAATGAAATGCGTCTGTTCACATGAATTGGTGAAATTGGGTGTGAAGTGATGTGAGTCAGAAAGAGAGCGGCAGAGAGAAAGACGAGTAGAGAAGGAGAAGCAGAAGTCCTACCATGTCCGTTCTGATAGTTGGTCCTCCTCTTGTCGTCTGAGCTCATCTTGGATTTGATGTACCACTGACACCTGGGAGACACAATGACACATTGTCCTTTACAACAAGGAACACCAGATGCTACAACTGAAGGAGTTCACCGTGTCCATAGAGAGATTAACTACTAAACCAAACTGAGTGTTGTATCTAGTGGTGTTGTTGGAGAACATTTTCTCTGAGTAACTTGGATCAACACATTTCTATTTGCACTTTGTGTGTGTAACATGGAATGTGTTTGGGTGTGTGTGAATTTTAAATGTGTTTGCGTGTGTGTGTGTGTGAGAGACTTGGAATGTGTTTGGGTGTTTATGTGTGTGTGTGTGTACACTTGGAATGTGTTTGTGTGTGTGTGTGACTTGGAATGTGTTTGTGTGACTTTGGATGTGTTTAGGTGTGTGTTTGATTGATCACTGCTCCTCATACACTCTCTCTCACCACACACTTAGACACTGCTCTCTATAAGAGCCCATCCTCACTCTCACCACACACTTAGACACTGTCTCTATAAGAGCCCATCCTCACTCTCACCACACACTTAGACACTGCTCTCTATAAGAGCCCATCCTCACTCTCACCACACACTTAGACACTGTCTCTATAAGAGCCCATCCTCACTCTCACCACACACTTAGACACTGCTCTCTATAAGAGCCCATCCTCACTCTCACCACACACTTAGACACTGTCTCTATAAGAGCCCATCCTCACTCTCACCACACACTTAGACACTGCTCTCTATAAGAGCCCATCCTCTCTCTCACCACACACTTAGACACTGCTCTCTATAAGAGCCCATCCTCTCTCTCTCTCTCACACACACACACACACACACACACACACACACACACACACACACACACACACACACACACACACACACACACACACACACACACACACACACACACACAGTGTGTGGAGAGGATCACAGGTTCACACTCCAGCCAGTCAACTTCATTAGCTTTATCATGCTGGAGGAACAGGAAGTAATTAACATCTAGTCTACAGATCTACAGGAGAGAGAGAGGGAGAGAGAGAGGTACGGTTTATCTATAGTGGTGATTAGATAATTAAGTAGACTATTAACAGACACAGAGGGTGTAGCTGTGGCTGCCATGCCCCTAGGCAGGCTGGGAGAGGAGGATGGGGTAGGGAGAGAAAGTGATAGAGACAGAAGAGGTGAGTTAGTGCTGGCACCAGTCTGATAACTACATAAAAGAGAGAGCAAGAGAAACAGAGAGTAAGAGAGGGAGATTACAGCCCCCTCCATGAGCCATTTCACAGGTAATAATCATATCAGCACAAATACACACAGACACAAATAAAGACAGACACACACACACACACACACACACACACACACACACACACACACACACACACACACACACACAGACAGACAGACAGACAGACAGACAGACAGACAGACAGACAGACAGACAGACAGACAGACAGACAGACAGACAGACAGACAGACAGACAGACAGACAGACAGACAGACAGACAGACAGACAGACAGACAGACAGACAGACACAGACACAAACCTACAGACAGACGCAGACACACAGACAGACACACAGAGGTATGTGTGTGGTATATTCAGTCCAACTGGATGGCTTACGTCAGAGGCGAGCTAAGAATAGGAGAGGAGAAGAGAGAGTCAGGGGCTTAGTTAGCCAGTTTTGAGGAGAAGAGAGGAGGGACAAAGAGGAGGACAGAGAGGGGGACAGTGATTACAGTCTTTAGAAATAGACAGGGGTCTGGGTTGAAAAGTGAAAGTTCTCCATTGTCCACAACTTTGACATTAAGAAGGTTTAAATGATGCTGATTGGAATTAGACAGAGGGCAAAGCAATCAGAGCACTCATTACTGAGAGAGGAGGGGTCAGTGTGGGAGTACACAAGCCTGAGTGTTAGTGTGTGTGTGTGTGTGTGTGTGTGTGTGTGTGTGTGTGTGTGTGTGTGTGTGTGTGTGTGTGTGTGTGTGTGTATGTGTATGTGTGTGTGTGCATGTGCGTGTTTGTGAGTGACCATGGTTTCTCCATAGAGGCAAGCCCAACCAGATCCTGATTGCCAGATCAGAGAGGCTATCAAAGTGCTGGATATCTGTGGGTTGCCAGGTTGGGATCCTGCTGTGTGTGGTCTGAGGCCTGGACATTGACAGAGAAGAAATCACAGCAGAGATAGAGGAGGAGAGGAGAGGGGGAGAAGAGGAGGGGAGATGAGAGGAGAGAAGAGGAGGAAAGAAGAGTGGAGACGAGATGAGAAAAGAGACAAGACTTTTATTTTTTTATTTCACATTTATTTAACCAGGTAGGCCAGTTGAGAACAAGTTCTCATTTACAACTGTGACCTGGCCAAGATAAAGCAAAGCAGTGCGACAAAAACAACAACACAGAGTTACACATGGGATAAACAAACATACAGTCAATAACACAATAGAAAAATCTGTATACAGTGTGTGCAAATGAAGTAAGGAGGTAAGGCAATAAATAGGCCATAGTGGCGAAGTAATTACAATTTAGCAATTAACACTGGAGTGATATATGTGCAGATGAGGATGTGCAAGTAGAAATACTGGTGTGCAAAAGAGCAGAAAAACAAAAACAAATATGGGGATGAGGTAGGTAATTGGTTGGATGGGCTATTTACAGATGGGCTGTGTACAGCTGCAGCGATCGGTAAGCTGCTCTGATAGCTGATGCTTAAAGTTAGTGAGGGAGATATAAGTCTCCAACTTCAGTGATTTTTGCAATTTGTTCCAGTCATTGGCAGCAGAGAACTGGAAGGAAAGGCGGCCAAAGTAGCTGTTGGCTTTGGGGATGACCAGGGAAATATACCTGTTGGAGCGCGTGCTATGGGTGACTGTTGCTATGGTGACCAGTGAGCTGAGATAAGGCGGAGCTTTACCTTACAAAAACGTATAAACTCGGCAAAAAAGAAACATCCCTTTTTCAGAACCCTGTCTTTCAAAGATAATTTGTAAAAATCCAAATAACTTCACAGATCTTCATTGTAAAGGGTTTAAACACTGTTTCCCATGCTTGTTCAATGAACCATAAACAATTAATGAACATGCACCTGTGGAACGGTCGTTAAGACACTAACAGCTTAACTTCTTCGGGCTAGGGGGCATTATTTTGAAGTTTGGATGAATGACGTGCCCAAAGTAAACTGCCTGTTACTCAGGCCCAGAAGCTAGGATATGCATTTAATAGTATTGGATAGAAAACACTCTAAAGTTTCCAAAACTGTTAAAATAATGTATAACAGAACTGATATGGCAGGGGAAAACCCGATGACAATCCATCCAGAAATTTTTTCCCCCCAGCTCACCTCTGATTACAATGGCTGGGAATGGGAATATAAAAGGAAGTCCTCCCAGATTGCAGTTCATAGGGCTTCTACTAGATGTCAACAGTCTTTAGAAAGAGTTTCAGGCTTGTTTTTTGAAAAATGAGCTAGAATTTGTAGTTTATCTAAGTGGCTCCCATTTTGGCTGTAGTGTTTGTAGCGCGTTCCGGTGAGGGCGCGTACTCCGTTATTTATCTCCGGTAATGGTCTCCGGTATTCTCCGTCTTAAATTTTATAGTTTATTTACAAAATAGGGTACCTGAGGACTGATTAGGAACGTTGTTTGACTTGTTTAGAATAAGTTTATTGGTAACTTACGGGATTCATTTTGTATGCATTTTGAACGAGGGACACCGGTGGATTACTGAGTCAAGCGCGCCGTTGAAACTTACTTTTTGGGGATATAAAGAAAACTTTATTGAACAAAAGGACCATTTGTTATGTAGTTGGGACCCTTGTGATTGCAACCAGATGAAGATCTTCAAAGGTAAGTGATTTATTTCATCGCTATTTTTGACTTTCGTGACGCATCTGCTTCGTTGGAAAATGAATGTAATGCTTTTGTGTGCGGGGCGCTGTCCTCAGATAATCGCATGGTGTGCTTTCGCCGTAAAGCCTTTTTGAAATCTGACAACGCGGCTGGATTAACAAGAAGTTAAGCTTTTAAATGATGTATGACACTTGTATTTTCATGAATGTTTAATATTACGATTTCTGTAATTTGATTTTGGCGCTTTGCAATTTCACCGGATGTTGGCCTGGTGGGACGGTAGCGTCCCAATGACCCGTAAGACGTTTTAAGACGGTAGGCAATTAAGGTCACAGTTATGAAAACTTAGGACACTAAAGAGGTCTTTCTACTGACTCTGAAAAACAGGGTCCCTGAAGGTGGAGGGTCTGTCATGGGCTGTGGCGGTGTGTCACAGCATTATCGGACTGAGCTTGTTGTCATTGCAGGCAATGTCAACGCTGTGCGTTACAGGGAAGACATCCTCCTCCCTCATGTGGTACCCTTCCTGCAGGCTCATCTTGACATGACCCTCCAGCATGACAATGCCACCAGCCATACTGCTCGTTCTGTGCGTGATTTCCTGCAAGACAAGAATGTCAGTGTTTTGCCATGGCCAGCGAAGAGCCCGGATCTCAATCCCATTGAGCACGTCTAGGACCTGTTGTATCGGAGAGTGAGGGCTAGGGCCATTTCCCCCAGAAATGTCCGGGAACTTGCAAGCGCCTTGGAGGAAGAGTGGGGTAACATCTCACAGCAAGAACTGGCAAATCTGGTGCAGTCCATGAGGAGGAGATGCACTGCGGTACTTAATGCAGCTGGTGGCTACACCAGATACTGACTGTTACTTTTGATTTTGACCCCCCCTTTGTTCAGGGACACATTATTCCATTTCTGTTAGTCACATGTCTGTGGAACTTGTTCAGTTTATGTCTCAGTTGTTGAGTCTTGTTGTTCATACAAATATTTACACATGTTAAGTTTTCTGAAAATAAACGCAGGTGACAGTGAGAGCACATTTCTTTTTTTGCTGAGTTTAGATGACCTGGAGCCAGTGGGTTTGGCGACGAATATGTAGCAAGGACCAGCCAACGAGAGCATACAGGTCACAGTGGTGGGTAGTATATGGGGCTTTGGTGACAATACGGATGGCACTGTGATATACTGCATCCAATTTGCTGAGTAGAGTGTTGGAGGCCGAAGTCAAGTATTGGTAGGATAGTCAGTTTTACGAGAGTATGTTTTGCAGCTTGAGTGAAGGAGGCTTTGTTGCGAAATAGGAAGACGATTCTAGATTTAATTTTGGATTGGAAATGCTTAATATGAGTCTGGAACGAGAGTTTACAGTCTAGCCAGACACCTAGGTATTTGTAGTTGTCACATATTCTAAGTCAGAACCGTCCAGAGTAGTGATGCTAGTCGGGCGGGCAGGTGCGGGCAGCGATCAGTTGAAGAGCATGCATTTAGTTTTACTTGCATTTAAGAGCAGTTGGAGGCCACGGAAGGAGTGTTGTATGGCATTGATGCTCATTTGGAGGTTTGTTAACACAGTGTCCAAAGAAGGGCCAGATGTATACATAATTGTGTCATCTGCGTAGAGGTGGATCAAAGAGTCACCCGCAGCAAGAGCTACATCATTTATATATACAGAGAAAAGAGTCGGCCTGAGAATTGAACCATGTGTCACCCCCATAGAGACTGCCAGAGGTTCGATTTGACACACTGAACTATATCTGAGAAGTAGTTAGTGAACCAGGCGAGGCAGTCATTTGAGAAACCAAGGCTGTTGAGTCTGCTAATAAGAATACGGTGATTGACAGAGTCGAAAGCCTTGGCCAGGTCAATGAAGACGGCTGCACAGTACTGTCTTTTATCGGTGGTTATGATATCGTTTAGGACCTTGAGGGAGGCTGATGTGCACCCGTGACCAGCTCGGAAAACGGATTGCATAGCGGAGAAGGTACGGTGGGATTCGAAATGGTCGGTGATCTGTTTGTTCACTTGGCTTTCGAAGACTTTAGAAAGGCAGGGAAGGATGGATGTAGGTCTGTAACAGTTTGGGTCTAGAGTGTCTCTCCCTTTGAAGAGGGGGATGACCGCGGCCGCTTTCCAATCTTTAGGAATCTCAGACGATATGAGAGGTTGAACAGACTAGTAATAGGGTCTGCAACAATGGCGGCAGATCATTTTAGGAAGAGAGGGTCCAGATTGTCTAGCCCAGCTGAATCCAGATTTTGCAACTCTATCAGTGCAGTGGGCAGCTGGGAGGAGGTGCTTTTATTGTCCATGGACTTTACAGTGTCCCAGGACCTTTTGGAAATAGTGCCGCGGTATGCACATTTCTGTTTGAAAAAGCTAGCCTTTGCTTTCCTAACTGACTGTGTATATTGGTTACTGACTTCCCTGAAAGGTGCATATCGCGGGGACTATTCGATGCTAGTGCAGTACGCCACAGGATGTTTTTGTGCTGGTCAAGGGCAGTCAAGTCTGGAGTGAACCAAGGGCTGTTCTTAGTTCTACATTTTTTGAAAGTGGCATGCTTATTTAAGATGGTGAGGGAAGCACTTTTAAAGAACAACTAGGCATCCTCTACTGACGGGATGAGGTCAATATCCTTCCAGGATACCCGGGCCAGGTCGATCAGAAAGGCCTGCTCGCAGAAGTGTTTTAGGGAGCGTTTGACAGTGATGAGTCGTGGTTGATTAAACGTGGATGTAACGCTCGTCTTCCTCCTCGTCTGAGGAGGAGCAAGGATCGGACCAAAATGCAGCGTGGTTTGAATACATACTTATTGTTTATTAAACGAAGACAGAAAAAACACTTAAACAAACTACAAAACAATAAATGACGTGAACAGACCTGAACTTGAGAACATATAAAAATGAAAGCACGAACAGGAAGAAACAAACGAACGAAACGAAACAGTACCGTGTGGCGAACAAACACAGACACAGCAACAATCACCCACAAACAAACAGTGAGAAACAGTCTACCTTACTATGGTTCTCAATCAGAGGAAACGTAAAACACCTGCCCCTGATTGAGAACCATATCAGGCTAATACAATGAACCCAACATAGAAACACATAACATAGAATGCCCACCCAGCTCACGTCCTGACCAACTAAACAAGGCTAAACAAAGGAAATAAGGTCAGGAACGTGACAGTGGACCCATAACGGACGCAGGCAATGAGGCAGTGATCGCTGAGATCTTGGTTGAAGACAGCAGAGGTGTATTTAGAGGGCAAGTTGGTCAGGATGATATCTTTGAGGGTGCCCATGTTTACGGATTTTGGGTTGTACCTGGTAGGTTCATTGATAATATGTGTGAGATTAAGGGCATCTAGTTTAGAATGTAGGACAAACGGAGTGTAAAGCATATCCCAGTTTAGGTCACCTAACAGTACAAACTCTGACAATAGATGGGGGGCAATCAATTCACATATGGTGTCCAGGGCACAGCTGGGAGCTGAGGGGGGTCTATAACAAGCGGCCACAGTGAGGTATTTTTTAAAGTAGAAGCTCGAACTGTTTGGGCATAGACCTGGATAGTATGACAGAACTCTGCAGGCTATCTCTACAGTAGATTGCAACTCCGCCCCCTTTAGCAGTTCTATCTTGACGGAAAATGTTGTAATTGGGGATGGAAATTTCAGAATTTTTGGTGGCCTTCCAAAGCCAGGATTCAGACACGGCTAGTACATCAGGGTTGGCGGAGTGTGCTAAAGCAATGAATAAAGCAAACTTAGGGAGGAGGCTTCTGATGTTAACATGCATGAACCCAAGGCTTTTACGGTTACAGAAGTCAACAAATGAGAGCGCTTGGGGACATGCAGGGCCTGGGTTAACCTCTACATCACCAGAGGAACAAAGGAGGAGTAGGATGAGGGTACGGCTAAAGGCTATAAGAACTGGTCGTCTCGTGCGGTGGGAACAGAGAATAAAAGGAGCAGATTTCTGGGCGTGGTAGGATAGATTCAGTGCATATTCAGCAACTCACTGCCTTCCTGAAGACAAACAATGTATACGCAATGCTTCAGTCTGGTTTTAGACCCCATCATAGCACTGAGACTGCACTTGTGAAGGTGGTAAATTACCTTTTAATGGCGTCAGACCGAGGCTCTGCATCTGTCCTCGTGCTACTAGACCTTAGTGCTGCCTTTGACACCATCGATCACCATATTCTTTTGGAGAGACTGGAAACCCAAATTGGTCTACACGGACAAGTTCTGGCCTGGTTTAGATCTTATCTGTCGGAAAGATATCAGTTTGTCTCTGTGAATGGTTTGTCCTCTGATAAATCAACTGTACATTTCGGTGTTCCTCAAGGTTCCGTTTTAGGACCACTATTGTTTTCACTATATATTTTACCTCTTGGGGATGTTATTCGAAAACATAATGTTAACTTTCACTGCTATGCGGATGACACACAGCTGTACATTTCAATGAAACATGGTGAAGCCCCAAAATTGCCCTCGCTAGAAGCCTGTGTTTCAGACATAAGGAAGTGGATGGCTGAAAACTTTCTACTTTTAAACTCGGACAAAACAGAGATGCTTGTTCTAGGTCCCAAGAAACAAAGAGATCTTCTGTTAAATCTGACAATTAATCTTGATGGTTGTAAAGTCGTCTCAAATAAAACTGTGAAGGACCTCGGCGTTACTCTTGACCCTGATCTCTCTTTTGACGAACATATCAAGACTGTTTCAAGGACAGCTCTTTTCCATCTACGTAACATTGCAAAAATCAGAAATTTTCTGTCCAAAAATGATGCAGAAAAATTAATCCATGCATTTGTTACTTCTAGGCTAGACTACTGCAATGCTCTACTTTCCGGCTACCCGGATAAAGCACTAAACAAACTTCAGTTAGTGCTAAATACGGCTGCTAGAATCCTGACTAGAACCAAGAAATTTGATCATATTACTCCAGTGCTAGCTTCCCTACACTGGCTTCCTGTTAAGTCAAGGGCTGATTTCAAGGTTTTACTGTTAACCTATAAAGCGTTACATGGGCTTGCTCCTACCTATCTTTCCGAGTTGGTCCTGCCGTACATACCTACACGTACGCTACGGTCACAAGACGCAGGCCTCCTAATTGTCCCTAGAATTTCTAAGCAAACAGCTGGAGGCAGGGCTTTCTCCTATAGATCTCCATTTTTATGGAATGGTCTGCCTACCCATGTGAGAGACGCAGACTCGGTCTCAACCTTTAAGTCTTTACTGAAGACTTATCTCTTCAGTAGGTCATATGATTGAGTGTAGTCTGGCCCAGGAGTGTGAAGGTGAACGGAAAGGCTCTGGAGCAACGAACCGCCCTTGCTGTCTCTGCCTGGCCGGTTCCCCTCCACTGGGATTCTCTACCTCTAACCCTATTACAGGGGCTGAGTCACTGGCTTACTGGTGCTCTTTCATGCCGTCCCTAGGAGGGGTGCGTCACTTGAGTGGGTTGAGTTACTGACGTGATCTTCCTGTCTGGGTTGGCGCCCCCCCCTTGGTTTGTGCTGTGGTGGAGATCTTTGTGGGCTATACTCGGCCTTGTCTCAGGATTGTAAGTTGGTGGCTGAAGATATCCCTCTAGTGGTGCGGGGGCTGTGCTTTGGCAAAGTGGGTGGGGTTATATCCTTCCTGTTTGGCTCTGTCCGGGGGTATCATCGGATGGGGCCACAGTGTCTCCTGACCCCTCCTGTCTCAGCCTCCAGTATTTATGCTGCAGTAGTTTGTGTCGGGGGGCTAGGGCCAGTTGGTTATATCTGGAGTACTTCTCCTGTCTTATCCAGTGTCCTGTGTGAATTTAAGTATGCTCTCTCTAATTCTCTCCTTCTCTCTTTCTTTCTCTCTCTCGGAGGACCTGAGCCCTAGGACCATACGTCAGGACTACTGGGCATGATGACTCCTTGCTGTCCCCAGTCCACCTGGCCTTGCTGCTGTTCCAGTTTCAACTGTTCTGCCTGCAGTTATGGAACCCCTACCTGTCCCAGACCTGCTGTTTTCAACTCTTAATGATCGGCTATGAAAAGCCAACTGACATTTATTCCTGATTATTATTTGACCATACTTGTCATTTATGAACATTTTGAACATCTTGGCTCTCTCTAATTCTCTCCTTCTCTCTTTCTTTCTCTCTCTCGGAGGAACTGAGCCCTAGGACCATACGTCAGGATTACCGGGCATGATGACTCCTTGCTGTCCCCAGTCCACCTGGCCTTGCTGCTGTCCCAGTTTCAACTGTTCTGCCTGCGGTTATGGAACCCCTACCTGTCCCAGACCTGCTGTTTTCAACTCTTAATGATCGGCTATGAAAAGCCAACTGACATTTATTCCTGATTATTATTTGACCATGCTTGTCATTTATGAACATTTTGAACATCTTGGCCATGTTCTGTTATAATCTCCACCCGGCACAGCCAGAAGAGGACTGGCCACCCCTCATAGCCTGGTTCCTCTCTAGGTTTCTTCCTAGGTTTTTGCCTTTCTAGGGAGTTTTTCCTAGCCACCGTGCTTCTACACCTGCATTGCTTGCTGTTTGGGGTTTTAGGCTGGGTTTCTGTACAGCACTTCGAGATATTAGCTGATGTACGAAGGGCTATATAAAATAAACTTGATTGATTGATTGATTGATATTGTACAGACACGGGTATGGTAGGGTGCGAGTACAGTGGAGGTAAACCTAGACATTGAGTGACGATGAGAGAGGTTGCATCTCTGGAGGCGCCAGTTAAGCTAGGTGCGGTCTCCACATGTGTGGGGGGTGGGATAAAGGAGCTATCTGAGGTATGTTGAGCGGGACTAGGGGCTCCGCAGTAAAATAAAACAATGAGAGCTACCCTAAACAACAGTATACAAGGCACCTTGACATTAGAGAGAGGTATAAAGAAATCACAGGTGTTGATTGGGAGAGTTAAGACCACAACAGGTAAGACAACAACAGGTAAACAGCTAAGACAACAACATGGTGATGAATGGGCAGAGACGGTCAGTTAGCTACACACAGGGCCTGAGTTCGAGGCTGGGGAAGACAGATAAACAAAATTAAGTACAGTGTTAATGAACAGTCCAGCGGCCATCATGTGTGTAGCCGAGTGATCAAAGGGTCCAATGAGCAGCAATAGATGAAACAGGGAGCAGTTCGGTAGTCGTTACTACGCTAGGCTAGCAGGAGTTCAGAAAGCTAGCAGGCCGGGGCTAGCAGATGGGTCTTCACCGACATCCACGACGCAGAGACCGGTTGAGAGCACATCGGCCGAATTACATCAGCAGACCAGTCGTGATGGATCGGCGGGGCTCTGTGTTGACAAGGGTCCAGGCCAATTGGCAAGAGAGGTATTGTAGTTGGTGTACTTCGTTTGCTAGCCGGGAGATGGGCCTAGCTCGAGGCGAGCTCGAGGCTACTTGGTGCTTGCTTCTGGACAAGGGCGTTAGCCACAATAGTCACTCGGTAGCAGCTAGCTAGCTGCGATGATCCCGTGTGATGGTCCAGAGCATGCGGCAGGAATCCGGAAATGTAGTGGAAAAAAGCAGTCCGATATGCTCAGGTATTATCCGGTCTATCAGGGCTAAAGCGGCTGGTGTCTGAGCTAAAGGTAAAGACCATTAGCAGTGGCTAACAATGACTAAATAGCTAGTATGGGGCCACAGTGTCGGATGGGGCCACAGTGTCTCCTGACCCCTCCTGTCTCAGCCTCTAGTATTTATGCTGCAGTAGTTTATGTGTCGGGGGGCTAGGGTCAGTTTGTTATATCTGGAGTACTTCTCCTGTCTTATCCGGTGTCCTGTTTGAATTTAAGTATGCTCTCTCTAATTCTCTCTTTCGCTCTTTCTCTCTCTCGGAGGACCTGAGCCCTAGGACCATGCCTCAGGACTACCTGGTATGATGACTCCTTGCTGTCCCCAGTCCACCTGGCCGTGCTGCTGCTCCAGTTTCAACTGTTCTGCCTGCGGCTATGGAACCCTGACCTGTTCACCGGACATGCTACCTGTCCCAGACCTGCTGTTTTCAACTCTCTAGAGTCAGCAGGAGCGGTAGAGATACTCTTAATGATCGGCCATGAAAAGCCAACTGACATTTACTCCTGAGGTGCTGACTTGCTGCACCCTCGACAACTACTGTGATTATTATTATTTGACCATGCTGGTCATTTATGAACATTTTAACATCTTGGCCATGTTCTGTTATAATCTCCACCCGGCACAGCCAGAAGAGGACTGGCCACCCCTCATAGCCTGGTTCCTCTCTAGGTTTCTTCCTAGGTTTTTGCCTTTCTAGGGAGTTTTTCCTAGCCACCGTGCTTCTACACCTGCATTGCTTGCTGTTTGGGGTTTTAGGCTGGGTTTCTGTACAGCACTTTGATATATCAGCTGATGTAAGAAGGGCTATATAAATACATTTGATTTGAATTTGATTAGTAGCTAATTAGCTGGCTAGCTTCTGATGGCTAGCTTCTGATGGAGGTTCCAGTTATAAGGTCTAAAAAATAGCAGATCCGTACCACATTGGGTGAGGCGGGTTGCAGGAAGGTATATTTAATCTGAAAATGGAAAAAAAGAGTTTGAAATATATTGAAATGTATACAAAAAAAACGAAAAGAAAAACTGAGTATTTACACGGGACAAAAACAAACACGTCATACTGCTACGCCATCTTGGATACTCGTCTCATCTCTATAGATGAGAGATGAGAGAAGAGGTGGATTTGTCTATTGACTGTAGCCCCCCCAGTGATGGGGTCAGTGTGTTGATTAAAGCTCCTTTATTAGACCTGTCTAGCACCACTCTATCACTGAATCACTGGCTTTGAAAACACACAAAGAGTGAACGCACACACAGACAGACACACAAACTATTTTTCAAAGGTGTTCTCAAAAAAGGGTGTAAAGGATAGTGTTGCGGCTTTAAAGGCTATTCTAGGATATTCACGAACACACGCGCTCAAAAACACACACACACACACACACACACACACACACACACACACACACACACCTTTCAATATCAAACCCTGCCCAGAGCGTTAATCTAAAAGTCAATGTAATTCAACCTACTCTCTACCCTAATATCCACTGAGTCATTACTACATGCTGAAGCCACTGTGTTTCCACTGATAAAAGAGGAGAGAATGAGGAGAGGATGAGAGGAGGAAGTGCAAAGAGACAAAAGAGAGAGGAGCACAGACAGAATGATGAGAGGACAGAGAGGAATCAGAGAGTGATGAAAGAGAGGAGAGAGGGATGAGTGTTGAAAGATAACCCTGAAGTAGAAGTGAAGAGCAGTAGTGTGGGTTTAGAGTAGAGTACAAAGATAGACCCACCCCTACACAGGCCGGACGGTCACCTATACATAGACAGATACACACATGAGTATTGAGGGACAGTCCTGGTTTAACTGGTTCCCGTTTGACGCTACTTATCTAAATTCACAGTGCCTCAGTGCACTCCCTTATTTAGAAAGCTTTTCAGAACAGACTTAACACCTACATAGACTGGAAGGTCATCTCAAAGGTTTCGTCACATCCTACTTTTAATTGTTCTTTGGGTACATTTCAAACTTTTTAAAATTAAGTGTGAAATGCCATTGTATTACTGTATGTAGGCCTCTCAGTACAGAGGGAGCTGTCCACAGTAGTCTGGTGCTGAACTTTCCTACAGCCCTGTCAGTGCTACTGAAGATTACTACATCTCGTTATTTTAATACTTGAATATTCGATGAGGGGTGTTGACGTCAACCGCCTGCATTCAATGGAGAGAGATGCTATGCTACTAGCTGATGCTATGTTCATGAATACTGTATGCATAGCCATCTCAAGACAACTCCGATATAAAGTGTTTTTTCTCAAATTTGCCGGGATGTCACGTGTCCTACTTATATCAGTACACTCGTAGCAACCTAAGCATTCCAAAAAATGTATTTGATCAAATAAACCTACGTAGCAAATAAGTCATTACATTTTTTGCTGACCAAATTCGACACTCTCTCATTGACCTCCACTGTATATAAAAACTCCTCCCTTGGTGAGCGAAAGAAACGGAACAACGCCACCTGCTCGAGAAGACAGATTTTTGGCCAAGTTATCCCTCTCGCTTCGCCTTTTCCTTTCTGGTGCTGTCGATGGTGCTGAACTATCCTCCAGCCCTGTCAGTGCAACTGAAGACATCTTTAGTGCTGTCCATGGTGCTGAACTATCCTACAGCCCTGTCAGTGCAACTGAAGACATCTTTAGTGCTGTCCATGGTGCTGAACTATTCTACAGCCCTGTCAATGTTCATGAAGACATCTTTAGTGCTGTCCATGGTGCTGAACTATTCTACAGCCCTGGCAATGCTCATGAAGACATCTTTAATGTTGTCCATGGTGCTGAACTATCCTACAGCCCTGTCAGTGCAACTGAAGACATCTTTAGTGCTGTCCATGGTGCTGAACTATTCTACAGCCCTGGCAATGCTCATGAAGACATCTTTAGTGCTGTCCATGGTGCTGAACTATTCTACAGCCCTGGCAATGCTCATGAAGACATCTTTAATGTTGTCCATGGTGCTGAACTATCCTATAGCCCTGTCAGTGCAACTGAAGACACCTTTAATGTTGTCCATGGTGCTGAACTATCCTACAGCCCTGTCAGTGCAACTGAAGACACCTTTAATGTTGTCCATGGTGCTGAACTATCCTACAGCCCTGTCCGTGCAACTGAAGACATCTTTAGTGCTGTCCATGGTGCTGAACTATTCTACAGCCCTGGCAATGCTCATGAAGACATCTTTAGTGCTGTCCATGGTGCTGAACTATTCTACAGCCCTGGCAATGCTCATGAAGACATATTTAGTGCTGTCCATGGTGCTGAACTATTCTACAGCCCTGGCAATGCTCATGAAGGCATCTTTAGTGCTGTCCATGGTGCTGAACTATTCTACAGCCTTGTCAATGCTCATGAAGACATCTTTAGTGCTGTCCATGGTGCCGAACTATTCTACAGCCCTGGCAATGCTCATGAAGACATCTTTAGTGCTGTCCATGGTGCTGAACTATTCTACTGCCCTGTCAATGCTCATGAAGACATCTTTAGTGCTGTCCATGGTGCTGAGCTATTCTACAGCCCTGGCAATGCTCATGAAGACATCTTTAATGTTGTCCATGGTGCTGAACTATCCTATAGCCCTGTCAGTGCAACTGAAGACACCTTTAATGTTGTCCATGGTGCTGAACTATCCTACAGCCCTGTCAGTGCAACTGGAGACATCTTTAGTGCTGTCCATGGTGCTGAACTATCCTCCAGCCCTGTCAGTGCAATTGAAGACACCTTTAATGTTGTCCATGGTGCTGAACTATCCTATAGCCCTGTCAGTGCAACTGAAGACATCTTTAGTGCTGTCCATGGTGATGAACTATCCTACAGCCCTGTCAGTGCAACTGAAGACATCTTTAGTGCTGTCCATGGTGCTGAACTATCCTACAGCCCTGTCAGTGCAACTGAAGACATCTTTAGTGCTGTCCATGGTGCTGAACTATTCTACAGCCCTGGCAATGCTCATGAAGACATCTTTAGTGCTGTCCATGGTGCTGAACTATTCTACAGCCCTGTCAATGCTCATGAAGACATCTTTAGTGCTGTCCATGGTGCTGAACTATTCTACAGCCCTGCCAATGCTCATGAAGACATCTTTAGTGCTGTCCATGGTGCTGAACTATTCTACAGCCCTGGCAATGCTCATGAAGACATCTTTAATGTTGTCCATGGTGCTGAACTATGCTACAGCCCTGTCAATGCTCATGAAGACATCTTTAGTGCTGTCCATGGTGCTGAACTATTCTACAGCCCTGGCAATGCTCATGAAGACATCTTTAGTGCTGTCCATGGTGCTGAACTATCCTACAGCCCTGTCAGTGCAACTGAAGACATCTTTAGTGCTGTCCATGGTGCTGAACTATCCTATAGCCCTGTCAGTGCAATTGAAGACACCTTTAATGTTGTCCATGGTGCTGAACTATCCTACAGCCCTGTCAGTGCAACTGAAGACATCTTTAGTGCTGTCCATGGTGCTGAACTATTCTACAGCCCTGTCAATGTTCATGAAGACATCTTTAGTGCTGTCCATGGTGCTGAACTATTCTACAGTCCTGTCAATGCTCATGAAGACATCTTTAGTGCTGTCCATGGTGCTGAACTATCTTACAGCCCTTTCAATGCTCCTGAAGACACCTTTAGTGCTGTCCACGGTGCTGAACTATCCTACAGCCCTGTCAATGCTCCTGAAGACACCTTTAGTGCTGTCCATGGTGCTGAACTATCCTACAGCCCTGTCTGTGGTGCTGACCTACTAGTCCCTTGGGACATCTCCCAAGAACCTAAGAAGTGTGTGTGTGTGTGTGTGTGTGTGTGTGTGTGTGTGTGTGTGTGTGTGTGTGTGTGTGTGTGTGTGTGTGTGTGTGTGTCTGTGTGTGTGTGTGTGTGTGTGTGTGTGTGTGTGTGTGTGTGTGTGTCTCTTACCGTCCGGTGATGAGGAAGAAGAGGGTGAGGATGATGAGGAGAGTGAAGCCTCCCACGGCTGCCGTGACGATCACCAACACCTGACCCTGGTCTGACGCCATGTCCGACGCTACGGGGAGGGGACAAATCAATTGATTGATTATTGTCTGGACCTATTAAGTGATTTACAGTATAGACATACAGCCATATCACTGGAAGAGAGGTGACATCACAAGTATAGACATACAGCCATATCACTGGAAAAGAGGTGACATCACAAAAACAATATACATTCACATGATTAAGTCAGAAAAAGCCATAAAAGACAATATAACTATACCACTTTTAAAACATCTTTATCAAATCAGACTGAGGAGAGAAAAGCACTTTTATTAGTAATAATTGATATTGTTAGTATTAATTAATTTGAAATGAATATGGAGAGATTGATGAACTCTTGGTCTGAAAGACAACCATTCTATTTTAAAAGGAATCATTCATATGCTTGGTGCCATTTAATTAATATTATTCATTCATGAAATTGTGATTTAGTCTCTGATCATTTGCCAAAATTAGCCACATTTGATATTCATTATTTTCCCTTCTCTCTGTTTCTTCACAGGGCTAACGAATCCCACATAATTGAAAGATGATTGCTATTAGCAAAACTTATTTCTACAATATTTTACACTTAATGAATATGAATTGGTGATCAGGATGCGTAGCCCCCAACCCAGACGTGACAGCATTTGTGTGCCCGCATGTATGCGTGGATGTGTGAGGATCGGCGCCAATATGTTCGTAAGTGTGTGTGTACGCTTGAATGTGTGAAGGTCAGAATGTGTGTGTGTGTGTGTGTGTGCGAGAGTGTATGTGTGTGTGTCTAGCTGGGGTCTGGTAAGAGATAATTGCCAGTCAGACGAGGAGAGAGGAACATAGCTGATCAGAGGGGTAGATGACTTCACAGGACGGTTCTCCTGACCAGGATTTCACACACACTCTGAAGCCTAACTGAGCAGTCAGGCCTGATTGACGCTAATGAGACCGATGCCTTTGTGTTTGTGTGGATGTGTGTGAAAGGCTTGAATCTAAAGGGCTGTCATGACTGTCATGCCTTTGGAAAGTATTCAGACCCCTTGAGTTTTTCCACATTTTGTTACGTTACAGCCTTTTTCTAAAATGTATGAAACATTTTTTTCCCTCATCAATCTACACACAATACCCCATAATGACAAAGCAGAAACAGGTTTTTAGAAAATGTAGAAATTTTTGTATTTTTTTTTACCCCGGAAATAACACATTTACATAAGTATTCAGACCCTTTACTCAGTACTTTGTTGAAGCACCTTTGGCAGCGATTACAGCCTCAAGTCCTCTTGGGTATGACACTACAAACTTGGAACACCTGTATTTGTGAAGTTTCTCCCATTCTTCTCTGCAGATCCTCTCAAGCTCTGTCAGTTTGGATGGGGAGCGTCGCTGCACAGCTATTTCCAGGTCTCTCTAGAGAGGTCAGGTTGAAGTCCGAGCTCTGGCTAGGCCACTCAAGGACATTCAGAGACTTGTCCCGAAGCCACTTCTGTGTTATCTTGGCTGTGTGCTTAGGGTCGTTGTCCTGTTGAACCTGATGAACTTTCGTCCTAGACTGAGGTCCTGAACTCTCTTGAGCAGGTTTTCATCAAGGATCTCTGTACTTTGCTCTGTTCATCTTTCCCTCGATCCTGACTAGTCTCCCAGTCCCCGTCGCTGAAAAACATCCCCACAGCATGATGATGCCACCAACGTACTTCACCGTAGGGATGGTGCCAGGTTTCCTTCAGACCTGACGCTTGGAATTCAGGCCAAAGAGTTCAATCATGTTTTCATCAGAACAGAGAATCTTGTTTCTCATGGTGAGAGTCTTTAGGTGCCTTTTGGCAAACTCCAAGCTGGCTGTCATGTGCCTTTTATTGAGGAGTGGCTTCCGTCTGGCCACTCTACCATAAAGCTCTGATTGGTGGAGTGCTGCAGAGATGGTTGTCCTTCTGGAAGGTTCTCACAACTCCAGAGCTCTGTCAGAGTGACCATCGGGTTATTCGTCACCTCCCTGACCCAGGCCCTTCTCCCCCGATTGCTCAGTTTGGCCGGGCGGCCAGCTCTAGGCTGAGTCTTGGTGGTTCCAGACTTCTTCCATTTAAGAATGATGGAGGCCACTGTGTTCTTGGGGACCTTCAATGCTGCAGACACTTTTTGGTACCCTTCCCCAGATCTGTGTCTCGACACAATCCTGTCTCGGAGCTCTATGCACAATTCCTTTGACCTCATGGCTTTGTTTTTGCTCGGAAATACACTGTCAACTGTGGGACCTTATATAGAAAGGTGTGTGCCTTTCCAAATCATTTCCAATTAATTGAATTTACCACAGGTGGACACCAATCAAGTTGTAAAAACATCAAGGATTATCAATTGAAACAGGATGCATCTGAGCTCAATTTCGAGTGTCATAGCAAAGGGTCTGAGTACTTATGTAAATAATATGTATGTCTGTTTTTACTTTTTATAAATTAGCAAATATTTCTAAAAACCTGTTTTTGCTTTTCATTGTGGGGTGGTGTGTGTAGATTGATGAGGATGTTTTATTTATTTCATCCATTTTAGAATAAGGCTGTCACGTAACAAAATGTGGAAAAAGTCAAGGCGTCTGAATACTTTCGGAAGGCACTGTAGATGGGGAAGGAAGAGGTTAGATAGGAGGAGAGGCAGAGCAGGTATGGAGAGGTCGGGGACAAGCAGAAAGGGAGGGATACAGGGGAGAGAAGGGAGGGAGGTAAGGAGGGGAGGGAGGGAGAGGGTATTTTCTCCTTGATTAAAGGGCAGAACAAAGGCAGGCCAGGACTGTCTGATCCACTAGATAAAGAAAGCTCTTCAGCTGGATAGATAAGGGGGAAAAGAGGAGAAGATAGGAGATGCCACTGAGGCCAGATCAGTGGACTGGTGCTGACCAACCAGTATAGAGAACCTACACCTCTATATTTCTACTGCTTGAGTTCTGGCACCTCTAAGATAAAAACCCTGGTACAGTAAAAAAGAACCCCTTCAAGAACTGACCAAGTATATAGGACAGAACCACAAACACAGGTCTGTATGTTAGTATTCAGCATGGCTTTATTATCCCCGTGGGAACATTTTGGTTGTGGCTCTGTGTATACATAAAAACACACAATAAAGCATAGAAAAGGACATATACAGACAATAAATACAGGTAGAAAAGTGCATGAGTGATCAATGACTCATCTGTACACTATATACATCAGTACACTCTGTCAACTTCAATGTTAGCTGTAAAGCCTCTCTAAAAGTCAATATAAATAAAAACAACATCACCAGCACATTGGCAAGTTCATGTATTTATATTTTCAATGATTACATCTAGGGTTAAGTGTTTGGGGTCAAGGGTTAAGTGTTAGGGGTCATGAAACAGACACAGAGGGCGGTACGAGGTACTCACTGTCGTCCGTGGTCTCATACTCGTATTTGGGGCTGTAGGCGCTGTGTCCAGCGGAGGTGCGTGTTCTCAGGCTGAAGACGTAGCAGGTGGAGGGCTTTAACCCTGTGATGATTACACTGGGGGCTTTGGTCCGCGTCGATGAGTAGCTCAACTCCTCATGTTCCTTCTCGTAGTACTTGACCTCATAGTCGACCACCAGGAGGGATGTCTGTTCTGGCTCCAGCCACGACAGGGCAATGCTGTTCTGAGATGCCCAGTCCTTCTTCAGCACGCCCACCATAAAGGGACCTGGAGGAACCAATCAGAGAGAATGTTAAAGGTCAGGTGTTCAACTACTAACATCAAATCAAATTTTATTGGTCACATACACGTGTTTAGCAGATGTTATTGTGGGTGTAGCGAAATGCTTGTGCTTCTAGTTCCAACAAGTGCAGCAATATCTAACAAGTAATATCTAACAATTCCACAACATATACCCAATACAGACAAATCTAAGTAAGGAATGGAATTAAGAATATATAAATATATGTCCCCAAAAAATTCTGGGCTAAAACAATGTAAGGAATACTACATTAAAAAAAAAATACTGCAAAGTTTCCTAAGAACTAGAAGCAAGGCAGTCCTCTCTGTCGGTGCCATCGTTCTATTTAATCTGAGTAGTGATGGAAGGCTGACACCAGCTTCTGATTATATGCTTCATCATTTCACAGGAAAGGCTTTGCTTTCCTAGAGATAAGCCTGGAGCATCCAATTATCTTAATATCAAATTATTAGGGGTTTTACGGTCATAATAGCATCTATGGATCCTCCAGTACAACAGGTCTACATGGGAGATTGGTTAGTTAGCTGTGTTGATATAAATCATATTAGTCGTGTGTTGATTACATTAGTGCTGAGTAAATATTGGCCCAGGGCTTGACTACAGCCACCGGCAGGTGATATCAGCCTCTCACTAATTAATATCCTATTAACTCAACGTGGTAAACAGTTCGCTAAGATTTATCTACATAAATATCGGTGTTATTAAAACCTTTCAAAATAGATGGTGAACACTTAATTTTAGGGATGTCAAACTGTACTGTGTAACGGCCAAGGTAGGGGGTATGTTATGACGGCAAGAGGATTTCAACTAGGTGCAGGATTTATTGGAAAAAAGTAGCAGAGAGTAATCATCAATCATTAGAAGAAAGACACTTTAAGTGGCTTTAGTCAGCCCTGACTTGACATAGAATACCATACACACCTTGTCCCCTCCTTCTCATCCTAAAAGCTGAAACCAACTGATTTAGATACCCTATGTTGCGGGAAGCCAGTGGAATATACTATCCCCATTTATAAACAAATGGGTCAGGATGGCCTTAATAGCATGCTATCGCCCACATTTCTCTTACATTACCATGCTGGCACAAAATGACTCAATACAGGAATGTGGGCCTGAAAAATGACAACAAGTAAATATCAGTAAAGGAAAACAGGACAATAAACACTATTATGAGAATTACAAACTCTTCTCAAAACTGAACTAACCCGTATCCACAGAGTGATGATTAAAACTTCTATGTTTATTTCAGCTCCATCAGTAACTGGACTGACGGATGTTTCCTACAGTCAAATCACCTTCGTGTCGAGGCTGCATTTCCAGCAGGCAGTTTAGTGCTGTGAGCTTAAACTAATTCTGCCTCCTGATCTATTTCAATGCTTGGTTTGTTCTTAATAATGAAGAACATAATAGCCTTTCAGGCTAGTAAGGCTTCCCAAATGTAAGCTAAAATTGAACAACAACATAATATCATGGCTGATTGAAATTAGCTGATTTATTTTGCATAATGAGTCAGCTGAAAGGGCACTTCATTCTCTCTCACACACACACACACACACACACACACACACACACACACACACACACACACACACACACACACACACACACACACACACACACACAGACACAGACACAGACACACACACACACACACACACACACACACACACAAAATAATTATCATAACATCCACAGAAACACATACACAAAGCTGACAACTTATTATGGTACACATTACTTTACATAGTAGGCTACATGTCACATCATTAATGTTTCATTATGTGTGCGTTTGTACTTGCGTGTGTATGTTGTTATTTTTGTCCCTGGAAATACCCCATTCATCACCGACAAATCTGTAGATAAATAACATCTAAGTGAGCAGATGACCCTGTCCACACTAGTGTTGCACGGTATACCGTACCACGGTATGATACCAACATTTTTGAATACCGTAGTACCGTTTCATATGATTCTACCAACATTTTAGAATACCGTAGTACCGTTTCATATGACACTACCAACATTTTAGAATACCGTAGTACCGTTTCATATGATACTACCAACATTTTAGAATACCGTAGTACCGTTTCATATGATTCTACCAACATTTTAGAATACCGTAGTACCGTTTCATATGATTCTACCAACATTTTAGAATACCGTAGTACCGTTTCATATGATACTACCAACATTTTAGAATACCGTAGTACCGTTTCATATGATACTACCAACATTTTAGAATACCGTAGTACCGTTTCATATGATTCTACCAACATTTTAGAATACCGTAGTACCGTTTCATATGATTCGACCAACATTTTAGAATACCGTAGTACCGTTTCATATGATTCTACCAACATTTTAGAATACCGTAGTACCGTTTCATATGATTCTACCAACATTTTAGAATACCGTAGTACCGTTTCATATGATTCTACCAACATTTTAGAATACCGTAGTACCGTTTCATATGATTCTACCAACATTTTAGAATACCGTAGTACCGTTTCATATGATACTACCAACATTTTAGAATACCGTAGTACCGTTTCATATGATACTACCAACATTTTAGAATACCGTAGTACCGTTTCATATGATTCTACCAACATTTTAATATACCGTAGTACCGTTTCATATGATTCTACCAACATTTTAGAATACCGTAATACCGTTTCATATGATACTACCAACATTTTAGAATACCGTAGTACCGTTTCATATGATACTACCAACATTTTAGAATACCGTAGTACCGTTTCATATGATTCTACCAACATTTTAGAATACCGTAGTACCGTTTCATATGATTCTACCAACATTTTAATATACCGTAGTACCGTTTCATATGATTCTACCAACATTTTAGAATACCGTAGTACCGTTTCATATGATTCTACCAACATTTTAGAATACCGTAGTACCGTTTCATATGATTCTACCAACATTTTAGAATACCGTAGTACCGTTTCATATGATTCTACCAACATTTTAATATACCGTAGTACCATTTCATATGATTCTACCAACATTTTAGAATACCGTAGTACCGTTTCATATGATTCTACCAACATTTTAGAATACCGTAGTACCGTTTCATATGATTCTACCAACATTTTAGAATACCGTAGTACCGTTTCACATGATTCTACCAACATTTTAATATACCGTAGTACCGTTTCATATGATTCTACCAACATTTTAGAATACCGTAGTACCGTTTCATATGATTCTACCAACATTTTAGAATACCGTAGTACCGTTTCATATGATTCTACCAACATTTTAGAATACCGTAGTACCATTTCATATGATTCTACCAACATTTTAGAATACCGTAGTACCGTTTCATATGATTCTACCAACATGTTAGAATACCGTAGTACCGTTTCATATGATTCTACCAACATTTTAATATACCGTAGTACCGTTTCATATGATTCTACCAACATTTTAATATACCGTAGTACCGTTTCATATGATTCTACCAACATTTTAGAATACCGTAGTACCGTTTCATATGATTCTACCAACATTTTAATATACCGTAGTACCGTTTCATATGATACTACCAACATTTTAGAATACCGTAGTACCGTTTCATATGATTCTACCAACATTTTAGAATACCGTAGTACCGTTTCATATGATACTACCAACATTTTAGAATACCGTAGTACCGTTTCATATGATTCTACCAACATTTTAGAATACCGTAGTACCATTTCATATGATTCTACCAACATTTTAGAATACCGTAGTACCGTTTCATATGATTCTACCAACATTTTAGAATACCGTAGTACCGTTTCATATGATTCTACCAACATTTTAATATACCGTAGTACCGTTTCATATGATTCTACCAACATTTTAATATACCGTAGTACCGTTTCATATGATTCTACCAACATTTTAGAATACCGTAATACCGTTTCATATGATACTACCAACATTTTAGAATACCGTAGTACCGTTTCATATGATACTACCAACATTTTAGAATACCGTAGTACCGTTTCATATGATTCTACCAACATTTTAGAATACCGTAGTACCGTTTCATATGATTCTACCAACATTTTAATATACCGTAGTACCGTTTCATATGATTCTACCAACATTTTAGAATACCGTAGTACCGTTTCATATGATTCTACCAACATTTTAGAATACCGTAGTACCGTTTCATATGATTCTACCAACATTTTAGAATACCGTAGTACCGTTTCATATGATTCTACCAACATTTTAATATACCGTAGTACCATTTCATATGATTCTACCAACATTTTAGAATACCGTAGTACCGTTTCATATGATTCTACCAACATTTTAGAATACCGTAGTACCGTTTCATATGATTCTACCAACATTTTAGAATACCGTAGTACCGTTTCATATGATTCTACCAACATTTTAATATACCGTAGTACCGTTTCATATGATTCTACCAACATTTTAGAATACCGTAGTACCGTTTCATATGATTCTACCAACATTTTAATATACCGTAGTACCGTTTCATATGATACTACCAACATTTTAGAATACCGTAGTACCGTTTCATATGATTCTACCAACATTTTAGAATACCGTAGTACCATTTCATATGATTCTACCAACATTTTAGAATACCGTAGTACCGTTTCATATGATTCTACCAACATGTTAGAATACCGTAGTACCGTTTCATATGATTCTACCAACATTTTAATATACCGTAGTACCGTTTCATATGATTCTACCAACATTTTAATATACCGTAGTACCGTTTCATATGATTCTACCAACATTTTAGAATACCGTAGTACCGTTTCATATGATTCTACCAACATTTTAATATACCGTAGTACCGTTTCATATGATACTACCAACATTTTAGAATACCGTAGTACCGTTTCATATGATTCTACCAACATTTTAGAATACCGTAGTACCGTTTCATATGATACTACCAACATTTTAGAATACCGTAGTACCGTTTCATATGATTCTACCAACATTTTAGAATACCGTAGTACCGTTTCATATACTACCAACATTTTAGAATACCGTAGTACCGTTTCATATGATACTACCAACATTTTAGAATACCGTAGTACCGTTTCATATGATACTACCAACATTTTAGAATACCGTAGTACCGTTTTATATGATTCTACCAACATTTTAGAATACCGTAGTACCGTTTCATATGATACTACCAACATTTTAGAATACCGTAGTACCGTTTCATATGATTCTACCAACATTTTAGAATACCGTAGTACCGTTTCATATGATACTACCAACATTTTAATATACCGTAGTACCGTTTCATATGATTTTATTTCACCTTTATTTAACTAAGCACATATCAGGTGTGGCAGCTGTAAATCAGCCAACCGTATCCCATACCAGCCCTCACTCACCTGCTTCTCTCCGTCTGCTCCTCATGCACATCTATTCCTCTGTCAGTTGTTAAATAGAATTTAGCCTTGATTGCGAGCGAGGATGGAGACCCTGATCAGTCTTCTGTTGTTACATTGGAACATTGCACAGAGTGAGCAAAGTTGATAGATTGTATATCATTTCATCCCAGATATAACAAAGAGCACAGGCCAGTCTGAGTATAGGTGTTCGCTATCATGCAGCAGTGCCAAAGAGGACAAACGTAGGTATGCTTGTAGCTTTACAGCCAAGACAAGGGCTTGTCTCTAGCTCAAACGGCTAAAAAATATCACTCCTATAACTGGAGCTACCTTTTTTTTCTTCCTGCACGATTTGGAGTGTATTTGATGGGTCATGGGCCGTTTTAAACTATTCCCAGCTGGCTAATTATTGGTTTGATAACAAACAACGTTGTTCAGTCATGTTACCTAGCTAGCTAACAACCTGGTAACTTGACAGTTGGTTTAGGCACATTTGAATGGCACAGGAAAAGGGTCTGCTACTCATGAGACGTGCTTCAAAGGTAGGATTCATATATACATAACTATATGAACAAAAATATAAACGCAACATGTAAAGTGTAGGTCCCATGTTTCATGAGCTGGAATAAAAGATTGCAGAAATTTTCCATACACACAAAAAGCGTATTTCCCTCAAATGTTGTGCACAAATGTGTTTACATCCCTGTTAGTGAGCATTTATCCTTTGCCAAGATAAACAAGTGTGGAATATCAAGAAGCCGATTAAATAGCATAATCATTACACAGGTGGACCTTGTGCTGGGGACGTGCAGTTTTGTCAGACAACACAATGCTACAGATGTCTCAAGTTTTGAGGGAGCATGCAATTGGCATACTGACTGCAGGTACGTCCACCAGAGCTGTTGCCAGAGAATTTAATGTACATTTTTCTACCATAAATCCGCCTCCAACGTCATTTTAGAGAATTTGGCAGTACGTCTAACCGGCCTCACAACCTCAGACCAAGTGTAACCACACCAGCCCAGGACCTCCACATCCGGCTTCTTCACCTGCGGGATTGTCAGACCAGCCACCAGGGCAGCTGATGAAACTGTGGGTTTGTACAAATGAAGAATTTCTGCACAAACTGTCAAAAACCGTCTCTGGGAAGCTCATCTGCATGCTCATCGTCCTCACCAGGGTCTTGGCCTGACTGCAGTTTGGCGTTGTAACAGACTTCAGTGGACAAATGCTCACTTTCCATGGCCACTGGCACGCTGGATGAATCCCAGTTTCAACTGTACTGGGCAGATCGCAGACAGTGTGTATGGCGTCGTGTGAACAAGCGGTTTGCTGATGTCAACATTGTGAACAGAGTGCCCTTGTCGCGGACGTCGTAGGGAGTGGACCAAGGTGCAGCGTGGTAGGCGTACATTTGCTTTTATTATAAAAAATGACGCCAACAAAACAACAAACGCTAAAACAACCGTGAAGGTAAAGGCTATAGTGCCAACAAACAAAGACAACTTCCCACAAAGACAGGTGGGAAAAAGGGCTACCTAAGTATGGTTCTCAATCAGAGACAACGATAGACAGCTGTCCCTGATTGAGAACCCTACCCGGCCAAAACATAGAAATACAAATAATAGACCCACCCCAACTCACACCCTGACCAAACCAAAATAGAGACATAAAAAGGATATCTAAGGTCAGGGCGTGACGGTACCCCCCCCCCCCCCCCCCCCCCCCCCCCCCCCCCCCCCCAAAGGTGTGGACTCCGGCCGCAAAACCTAAACCTATAGGGGAGGGCCCCGGACTGGGGACCGTCGCTGGAGGCTCCGGACTGGAGACCGTCGCTGGAGGCTCCGGACTGGAGACCGTCGCTGGAGGCTCCGGACTGGAGACCGTCGCTGGAGGCTCCGGACTGGGGACCGTCGCTGGAGGCTCCGGACTGGGGACCGTCGCTGGAGGCTCCGGACTGGGGACCGTCGCTGGAGGCTCCGGACAGGAGGCCTTCGTTGGAGGCTTCGTGCCATGACTCCTCACTGGAGGCTTCGTGCCATGGATCATCACTGGAGGCTTCTTGCCATGGATCAACACTGGAGGCTTCGTGCCATGGATCATCACTGGAGGCTTCGTGCCATGGAACTTCACTGGAGGCTTCTTGCCATGGATCATCACTGGAATGAGGAGATGTATGAGCAGTCTGGTACGTGGAGCTGCCACAGGGCTCACCAGGCTGAGGAGACATACAGGAGGCTTGGTTCTTGGCGGAGGCACCGGATTCACTAGGCTGGGGAGACATACTGGAGGCTTGGTTCTTGGCGCTGGCACAGGATATACTGGGCCGTGGAGGCGCACTGGAGGTCTCGAGCGCAGAGCTGGCACTACCCGTTCTGGCTGGATGCCCACTTCCACCCGGCAAATGCGGGACGCTGGCACAGAGCACACCGGCCTGTGAATGCTCACTCGAGACACCGTGCGCATCACTCCATAACACGGTGCCTGACCAGTCACATGCTCCCCACGGTAAGCACGGGGAGTTGGCTCAGGTCTAAACTTCGACTCCGCCAATCTCCCCATGTGCCCCCCAATTTTTTTGGGGGGGAAATGCATCTCGGGCTTCCATGACCGGGTCTTGTCCTCTGCCATTCTCTCCTCCCCGGTCCAACTCGTCCTCCATGTTGGCGCACGCTGCTTGGTCTTCTTGTGGTGGGTAATTCTGTCACGCTCGCTATCCTCAAACTCACTGTCATAAAACAACCGAGGCGCAGCATGCATGTCGTTCCACATCTTTTAATAGGAGTGAAAAACTTAACCAACAAAACAAACAGGTAAACCGCAAAGAACGTGACGCAACCGAGGTGCACACAAACATACACGGAAAATAATAATTACCCACACATTAGGTGGGAAAAAGGGCTACCTAAGTATGGTTCTCAATCAGAGACAACGAGACAGCTGTCCCTGATTGAGAACCCTACCCGGCCATGTTACGGCTTTCATATTCCTCCTCCTCGGACGAGGAGAGGCGAGAAGGATCGGACCAATACGCGGAGTGGTTAGTGTCCATAATTTATTAGCATTGAACTGAACACTATATGAAGCAAGATAACAAAATGAAAATCAAACCGACAAACAGTCCCGTGTGGCACAACGACTACACGGAAGACAAACACCCACAAAACACACGTGAAACCCAGGCTGCCTAAGTATGATTCTCAATCAGGGACAACGATTGACAGCTGTCTCTGATTGAGAATCATACCAGGCCGAACACAAACATCCCAACATAGTAAATCAAACATAGACAAACCCACCCAACTCACGCCCTGACCAACTAAATAAATACAAGAAAAAGGAAAACAGGTCAGGAACGTGACATAACCCCCCCCTTAAGGTGCGAACTCCGGGCGCACCAGCATAAACTCTAGGGGAGGGTCTGGGTGGGCGTCTGTCCACGGTGGCGGCTCTGGCGCTGGTCGTGGTCCCCACCCCACCATAGTCAAACCCCGCTTCCGTGGCCTCCTCCCAATGGCCACCCTCCATGTCAATCCCACTATACCAAAGGGCAGAACCGGACTGAGGGGCAGCACAGGACTGAGGGGCAGCTCCGGACTGAGGGGCAGCTCCGGACTGAGGGGCAGCTCCGGACTGAGGGGCAGCTCCGGACCGAGGGGCAGCTCCGGACCGAGGGGCAGCTCCGGACCGAGGGGCAGCACCGGACCGAGAGGCAGCACCGGACTGAGGGGCGAATCCTGGCTGGCTGGCTCTGGCGGATCCTGGCTGGACGGCTCTGGCGGATCCTGGCTGGACGGCTCTGGCGGATCCTGGCTGGACGGCTCTGGCGGGTCCTGGCTGGACGGCTCTGGCGGGTCCTGGCTGGACGGCTCTGGCTGGTCCTGGCTGGACGGCTCTGGCTGGACGGCTCTGGCGGGTCCTGGCTGGACGGCTCTGGCTGGTCCTGGCTGGACGGCTCCGGCTGGTCCTGGCTGGACGGCTCTGGCTGGTCCTGGCTGGACGGCTCTGGCTGGTCCTGGCTGGACGGCTCTGGCTGGTCCTGGCTGGACGGCTCTGGCGGATCCTGGCTGGACGGCTCTGGCTGGTCCTGGCTGGACGGCTCTGGGCAGGCAGGCAGCTCAGACAGCGCTGGGAAGGCAGACAGTTCAGACACTGGCTGCGCTGGAGAGGAGGAAGGCTCTGACAGCGCTGGACAGGTGGGAGCAGCTGGAGAGAGAACCCGGAGAGACAGCCTGGTGCGGGGGGCTGCCACCGGAGGACTGGTACGTGGAGGTGGCACCGGGTATACCGGACCGTGAAGGAGGACACGCGCTCTTGAGCACCGAGCCTCCCCAACCCTACCAGGTTGAATGGTCCCCGTAGCCCTGCCAGTGCGGCGAGGTGGAATAGCCCGCACTGGGCTATGCTGGCGAACCGGGGACACCATCTGTAAGGCTGGTGCCATGTACGCCGGCCCGAGGAGACGTACTGGAGGCCAGATATGTTGGGCCGGCTTCATGGCACCCGGCTCGATGCCCAACCTAGCCCTACCAGTGCGGCGAGGTGGAATAGCCCGCACTGGGCTAAGCACGCGTACTGGGGACACCGTGCGCTTTACCGCATAACACGGTGTCTGACCAGTACGACGCACTCTCACTCCACGGTAAGCACGGGGAGTTGGCTCAGGTATCCTACCCGGCTTTGCCACACTCCGCGTGTGCCCCCCCCCAAGAAATGTTTGGGTCTGACTCTCGGGCTCCCAACCGCGTCGCCGCGCTGCCTCCTCATACCAGCGCCTCTCTGCCTTCGCTGCCTCCAACTCCGCCTTGGGACGGCGATATTCCCCTGGCTGAGCCCAGGGTCCTTTGCCGTCCAGAATCTCTTCCCAAGTCCAGGAGTCCTGGTTTTTTTTCCGCTGCTGTTGCCGCCCTTCTCCACTCCGCTTGGTCCTTTGGTGGTGGGTGTTTCTGTTACGGCTTTCATATTCCTCCTCCTCGGACGAGGAGAGGCGAGAAGGATCGGACCAATACGCGGAGTGGTTAGTGTCCATAATTTATTAGCATTGAACTGAACACTATATGAAGCAAGATAACAAAATGAAAATCAAACCGACAAACAGTCCCGTGTGGCACAACGACTACACGGAAGACAAACACCCACAAAACACACGTGAAACCCAGGCTGCCTAAGTATGATTCTCAATCAGGGACAACGATTGACAGCTGTCTCTGATTGAGAATCATACCCGGCCGAACACAAACATCCCAACATAGAAAATCAAACATAGACAAACCCACCCAACTCACGCTCTGACCAACTAAATAAATACAAGAAAAAGGAAAACAGGTCAGGAACGTGACAGGCCAAAACATAGAAATACAAATAATAGAACATAGAATACCCACCCCAACTCACACCCTGACCAAACCAAAATAGAGACATAAAAAAGATCTCTAAGGTCAGGGCGTGACAGCCCTATGGTAGCTGTGGAGTTATGGTATGGGCCAGCATAAACTACTGTCAACGAACACAATTGCATTTTATCGCTGGCAATTTGAATGCACAGAGATACCATGACGAGATCCTGAGGCCCATTGTCCTGCAATTCATCTGCCTCCATCACCTCATGTTTCAGCATGATAATGCACAGCGACCATGTCGTAAGGATCTGTACACAATTCCTGGAAGCTGAAAATGTACTAGTTCTTCCATGGCCTGCATTCTCACCAGACATGTCACCCATTGAGCATGTTTGGGATGCTCTGGATCGACGTATTCAGACCCCTTGACTTTTTCCACATTTTGTTACATTACAGTCTTCTGTAAAATGTATTAAATAATTTTTCCCTCGTCACTCTACACACAACACCCCATAATGACTAGGCGAAAACAGGTTTTTATAAATTATTAACACATTTATTTATAAATAAAAACCGAAATACCTTATTTAAATACGTATTCAGCTTTTTTGCTATGATATGCGAAATTGAGCTCAGTTGCATTCTGTTCCAATTGATCATCATTGAGATGTTTCTACAACTTGATTGGAGTCCACCTGTGGTAAATTCAATTGATTGGACATGATTTGGAAAGGCACACACCTTTCTATAGAAGTTCCCACAGTTGACAGTGCATGTCAGAGCAAAAACCAAGCCATGAGGTCAAAGGAATTGTCCGTAGAGGTCTGAAAAATGATTGTGTCAAGGCACAGATCTGGGGAAGGGTACTGAGAAATTTCTACAGCATTGAAGCTCCACAAGAACACAGTGGCCTTCAAAACTGCCAAACTGAGCAATTGGGGAAGAAGGGCCTTGGTCAGGGAGGTGACCAAGAACCCGATTGTCACTCTGACAGAGCTCCAGAGTTCCTCTGTGGAGATGGGAGAACTTTCCAGAAGGACAACCATCTCGGCAGAACTCCACCAATCAGGGCTTTATGGTAGAGTGGCCAGACGGAAGCCACTCCTCAGTAAATGGCACATGACAGCCAGCTTGGAGTTTGCCAAAAGGCACCTAAAGACTCTCAGACCATGAGAAACAAGATTCTCTGGTCTGATGAAACCAAGATTGAACTCTTTGGCCAGAATGCCAAGAGTCACGTCTGGAGGAAACCTGGCACCATCCCTACGGTGAAGCATGGTGGTGGCAGCATCATGCTGTGAGGATGTTTTTCAGAGGCAGGGAATGGGAGACTAGTCAGAATCGAGAGAAAGCTGAACAGAGCAAAATACAGAGAGATCCTTGATGAAAACCAGCACCAAAGCGCTGAAGACCTCAGACTGGGGTGACGGTTCACCTTCCAACAGGACAACGACCCTAAGCACACAGCCAAGACAACACAGGAGTGGCTTCAGGAAAAGTCTCTGAATGTCCTTGAGTGGCCCAGCCAAAGCCCGGAATTGAACCCGATCGAACACCTCTGTAGAGACCTGAATATAGCTGTGCAGCGACGCTCCCCATCCAAACTGACAGAGCTTGAGAGGATCTGCAGAGAAGAATGGGAGAAACTCTCCAAATACAGGTGTGCCAAGCTTGTACTGTCATACCCAAGAGGACTCGAGGTTGTAATCGCTGCCAAAGGTGCTTCAACAAAGTACTGAGTAAAGGGTCTGAATACTTATGTAAATGTCATATTCCAGTTAATTATTTTTAATACATTTGCTTTTGCTTTGTCATTACAGGGTATTGTGTGTAGATTGATGAGGGGGGAAAACGATTGAATCCATTTTTGAATAAGGCTGTAATGCAACAAAATGTGGAAAAAGTTAATGGGTCTGAATACTTTCCAAATGCACTTTATTTTTGTTCAGTGTCTTTGACTTTCTGGTGCTCTTTACATGCTGTTTGGTGCCTCACATTTTTAAAGATGGGAGCAGTATGTGTATGATTTAGAGAGAGAGTGGTGTGTGTGTGTTTATGAAAGTGAGGGAGACAGAGAGAGTGTGTGAGGAAGGGAGAGTGTGTGTCTGTAAACTGAAGATTAAACAAGGTTTCATGCAGTGTTTTCCCCTAACTGACACAATGACATGCAGATCATTAAGTATGTACACTCCTTCCTCCCATCCCTCCAGCCAAATCACAGGTAGGCCTTTGCAAATATGAGCAAATCAGACATTCTATGCAGCATTCCATTATACAGCGAACAGTGTGCAGTTAAATTGAATATGTGTTGTATTGAGTAGAAGTACGACTATCAGTGACAGTTTTTTGTGTAGCTTATGCGCATAGCGTTTAGAAAATGGGAACAAGCGTCCGGGAGACGGGGCGAACAGGAAGCCAGGCCACTGAATTTTCCACCCTTGGTATAGTGATACTACTCGGTATAGTGATACTACTCGGTATAGTGATACTACTCGGTATAGTGATACTACTCGGTATCGTGATACTTGGCCTGGTATCGTGTCGTTAGTAAAATGTTGGTAACGTGACAACACTAGTCCACACACACAGACACTGCGCCGAGTGTAACTGCTGTAGCATCTAGCTCAGTCAGGGGGCCAGCATCTGCTGCTAGCATATCGGCCTCTGATAGGGAACAATAAAAACTGCATAAATACAATCTCCCCAGCCTGCATGATTACAATCACACTCCTACTGTTGCAGAGCAACATGTAACACACACAACATTGGTTTAGAAGAGTTAAGCTGAAACACACTGGTATTCTCATGGCAGGGTACGGTGCCCAGTAGAGAGTTGGCAGATACACTGTAGAAAACAACCCTGAAAAGAATTAACTCTCACCTTCAGCTCTCAATACAGATGTAGGATCTTAATTTCATCACCCTGTTGCAGGAGAACTTTCCTGCAACAGGAAATGTACAACGTGTAGTGTATTTGAGGTTTAAAAAGGCTTCTGAAGTTTGTTATTTCCACTTTTCAGACTTGATTTTCCCTCACAAAAAATGTATCAACCTCTACAAAAATGTATATTAATTATAACCCACATAAAAATTATAATTTCTTGTTGCTGGAGGATTATTTTCCTGCTGTAGCAAAAAGGCTCAAATTAAGATCTTACATATTTATGAGTGCAAACTGTATAATATTAGCCAGAATTATCATTGTAATTTACACCAGAAATACAGCCAAAATACATATTCATATTCATACCCCAAAAATACTGTGAGGGGATGAGGCAAAATTGTGCTTATTGAATTTTCTTATTGAAATTCATGTGCAATGCAACTCTGAACAGGGCTTCAAATGAAGGTGGAACTGAAGAGAGAAGCATTTCTCTCATCGCATTCCTTCTAAGGAATATACCCTGTAGCATTTATACCAAAACCCCCAGTGCACAGTACCTCTCTCTCTCTCTCTTTCTCTTTCTCTCTTTCTTTCTTTCTCTCTCTCTCTCTCTCTCTCTCTCTCTCTCTCTCTCTCTCTCTCTCTCTCTCTCTCTCTCTCTCTCTCTCTCTCTCTCTCTCTCTCTCTCTCTCTCTCTCTCTCTCTCTCTCTCTCTCTCTCTCTCTCTCTCTCTCTCTCTCTTCCTCTCTCTCTCTCTCTCGGAGGAGGAGGAGGATGACTGGAAACCCATTATAATTATCGGTCAATTAGAATGGAAGCGAAGGATGGATTTTCCAGTCTAGTGTAGTTAAGCTCCCAGTAAACTAATGTAGTCTCATTACAGCAGCTTGACATCTGTATGGTTTTAATGAGCTTGCCTGGCCCCAAGGCCTCCATTAACAGTTTAGAAAATCAATGGCTTCTATATTGATGCTTTAACACGCTTAAACGATATGAGAATGCTAGGTTGCTAAGGGAGGGAGAAGAGGGAGAAGAGGGAGAAAGAAAGAAAAGAAGGAAAAGAAGACTAATGTGGTTTATGAAAACATGTTTGAGAGAAACAATAACTAGTAGACAAGGACATGTCAAAATGTCTGATTGTTTTGTTGCTATCCTGCCATGATGATGTTTTAGATTCTACTCAGGAAGGAATATGAGAGAGATCACCTTTTGGAGGACACACACACACCAATCTCCGATCTCTTCCTTCACTTATATTTGCTTATGAGGCGTTCTGAGTTGCTCTGGGGAGCTGAGAGAGTAAATTATCTTTATTCATACAGGATGTAGGTTCCAGTGGGACCTTAAGTAATCATTAAGAACATTCTGAGAGTGTGTGGTGTGTGTGTGTGTACAGCATATAGTGTGTTTGTATGTGAGTCTCCCTTAGGCAAGTTCACCTCCCACCACAGTCTTATAAACCCAACCAAACCTGACCTGGCATCTCGGGAGCCTCTGACCTCATTGACTGAGCTCAACACCACTGCATAGTGGGTAGTCTGTAGACAGTGGCGTAAACACGGACACCCTGGTACTCTGACAGAGGTCATGTCCCTGTTGGGCCAAACACCCTGATGGTAATTGTAAGGGTTTATGATTGGATAAAGCACATTTGCATCCATTCTACCAAATTGGTAGAATTGCATGAAATGAGTTATAACATTGAAAAATCTTCTCTCCACCCCATGGCAAAATGTGAAGAATGGCAGGAAATGAACTTTAAAAGAAGATGAGTTTAGGGCCTCCCGGGTGGCACAGTGGTCTAAGGCACTGCATCGCAGTAATAGCTGTGCCACCAGAGATTCTGGGTTCAAGTCCAGGCTCTTGCACCGCGACCGGGAGGCCCATGGGGCAGTGCACAATTGGCCCAGCGTCGTCTGGGTTAGGGAAGGTTTGGCCGGGAGGGATATCCTTGTCTCATCGCGCACTAGTGACTCCTGTGGCGGGCCGGACGCAATGCACGCTGACCAGGTCGCCAAGGGTTTCCTTCTGGGTTGGATGAGCATTGTGTCAAGAAGCAGTACGATTTGGTTGGGTTGTGTTTCGGAGGACGCATGGCTCTCGACCGGGAGTTGCAGCGATGAGACAAGACTGTAACTACTACCAATTGGATACCACAAAAAAGGGGTGAAAAAAAAAGAAGATGAGTTCCATTTTTTTGTGGGATTTCATGAATATAAGGCTCTTCAACGTTGAAAGCACAGTCATTATATGTACTTTTTTCTTTCCCCCAGCTTTGTTGTTCCCTGTTGTTTCCCTCAGTCTTTCCATAGCTAGTGTAACAGTAAAGTATTTGTAGACTGTAACAGTAAAATGTCTGTAGACTACCAGTAAAGTGTCTGTAGACTACCAGTAAAATGTATGTAGACTAACAGTACTGTCTGTAGACTGTAACAGTAAAGTATATCTAGACTAACAGTAACGTGTCTGTAGACTGTAACAGTAAAGTGTACGTAGACTGTAACAGTAAAGTGTCCGTAGACTAACAGTAAAGTGTCCGTAGACTGTAACAGTAAAGTGCCCGTAGACTGTAAGGGTAAAGTGTTCGTAGACTGTAACAGTAAAGTATCTGTAGACTAACAGTAAAGTGTCTGTAGACTGTAACAGTAATGTGTCTGTAGACTGTAACTGTAAAGTGTCTGTAGACTAACAGTAACGTGTATGTAGACTGTAACTGTAAAGTGTCTGTAGACTAACAGTAACGTGTATGTAGACTGTAACTGTAAAGTGTCTGTAGACTAACAGTAACGTGTCTGTAGACTGTAACTGCAAAGTGTATGTAGACTGTAAAGTGTCTGTAGACTGTAACTGTAAAGGGTCTGTAGACTGTAACTGTAAAGTGTCTGTAGACTGTAACTGTAAAGTGTCTGTAGACTGTAACTGTAAAGTGTCTGTAGACTAACTGTAAAGTGTCTGTAGACTGTAACTGTAAAGTGTCTGTAGACTGTAACTATAACGTGTCTGTAGACTGTAACAGTAAAGTGTCTGTAGACTGTAATAGTAAAGTGTCTGTAGACTGTAATAGTAAAGTGTCTGTAGACTGTAACAGTAAAGTGTATGTAGACTGTAAAGTGTCTGTAGACTGTAACTGCAAAGTGTATGTAGACTGTAAAGTGTCTGTAGACTGTAACTGTAAAGTGTCTGTAGACTGTAACTGCAAAGTGTATGTAGACTGTAAAGTGTCTGTAGACTGTAACTGTAAAGTGTCTGTAGACTGTAACTGTAAAGTGTCTGTAGACTAACTGTAAAGTGTCTGTAGACTATAACTGTAAAGTGTCTGTAGACTGTAACTGTAAAGTGTCTGTAGACTGTAACTGTAAAGTGTCTGTAGACTGTAACTGTAAAGTGTCTGTAGACTATAACTGTAAAGTGTCTGTAGACTGTAACTGTAAAGTGTCTGTAGACTGTAACTGTAAAGTGTCTGTGGACTGTAACAGTAAAGTGTCTGTGGACTGTAACAGTAAAGTGTCTGTAGACTGTAACAGTAAAGTGTCTGTACACTGTAATAGTAAAGTGTCTGTAGACTGTAATAGTAAAGTGTCTGTAGACTGTAACAGTAAAGCGTCCGTAGACTGCAACAGTAAAGTGTCTGTAGACTGTAACTGCAAAGTGTATGTAGACTGTAAAGTGTCTGTAGACTGTAACTGTAAAGTGTATGTAGACTGTAAAGTGTCTGTAGACTGTAACTGTAAAGTGTCTGTAGACTGTAACTGTAAAGTGTCTGTAGACTATAACTGCAAAGTGTCTGTAGACTATAACTGTAAAGTGTCTGTAGACTGTAACTGTAAAGTGTCTGTAGACTGTAACTGTAAAGTGTCTGTAGACTAACTGTAACGTGTCTGTAGACTGTAACTGTAAAGTGTCTGTAGACTATAACTGTAAAGTGTCTGTAGACTGTAACTGTAAAGTGTCTGTAGACTGTAACAGTAAAGTGTCTGTAGACTGTAATAGTAAAGTGTCTGTAGACTGTAATAGTAAAGTGTCTGTAGACTGTAACAGTAAAGCGTCCGTAGACTGCAACAGTAAAGTGTCTGTAGACTGTAACTGCAAAGTGTATGTAGACTGTAAAGTGTCTGTAGACTGTAACTGTAAAGTGTATGTAGACTGTAAAGTGTCTGTAGACTGTAACTGTAAAGTGTCTGTAGACTGTAACTGTAAAGTGTCTGTAGACTATAACTGTAAAGTGTCTGTAGACTGTAACTGTAAAGTGTCTGTAGACTGTAACTGTAAAGTGTCTGTACACTAACTGTAACGTGTCTGTAGACTGTAACTGTAAAGTGTATGCAGACTAACTGTAAAGTGTCTGTAGACTGTAACTGTAAAGTGTCTGTAGACTATAACTGTAAAGTGTCTGTAGACTGTAACTGTAGAGTGTCTGTAGACTGTAACTGTAAAGTGTCTGTAGACTAACTGTAAAGTGTATGTAGACTATAACTGTAAAGTGTATGTAGACTATAACTGTAAAGTGTCTGTAGACTATAACTGTAAAGTGTCTGTAGACTGTAACTGTAAAGTGTCTGTAGACTAACTGTAAAGTGTCTGTAGACTATAACTGTAAAATGCCTGTAGACTGTAACTGTAAAGTGTCTGTAGACTGTAATAGTAAAGTGTCTGTAGACTGTAATAGTAAAGTGTCTGTAGACTGTAACAGTAAAGCGTCCGTAGACTGCAACAGTAAAGTGTCTGTAGACTGTAACTGCAAAGTGTATGTAGACTGTAAAGTGTCTGTAGACTGTAACTGTAAAGTGTCTGTAGACTGTAACTGCAAAGTGTATGTAGACTGTAACTGTAAAGTGTCTGTAGACTGTAACTGTAAAGTGTCTGTAGACTGTAACTGTAAAGTGTCTGTAGACTATAACTGTAAAGTGTCTGTAGACTGTAACTGTAAAGTGTCTGTAGACTGTAACTGTAAAGTGTCTGTAGACTAACTGTAACGTGTCTGTAGACTGTAACTGTAAAGTGTCTGTAGACTAACTGTAAAGTGTCTGTAGACTGTAACTGTAAAGTGTCTGTAGACTATAACTGTAAAGTGTCTGTAGACTGTAACTGTAGAGTGTCTGTAGACTGTAACTGTAAAGTGTCTGTAGACTAACTGTAAAGTGTATGTAGACTATAACTGTAAAGTGGCTGTAGACTATAACTGTAAAGTGTCTGTAGACTATAACTGTAAAGTGTCTGTAGACTGTAACTGTAAAGTGTCTGTAGACTGTAACTGTAAAGTGTCTGTAGACTGTAACAGTAAAGTGTCTGTAGACTGTAACTGTAAAGTGTCTGTAGACTGTAACTGTAAAGTGTCTGTAGACTATAATTGTAACGTGTCTGTAGACTGTAACTGTAAAGTGTCTGTAGACTGTAACTGTAAAGTGTCTGTAGACTGTAACAGTAAAGTGTCTGTAGACTGTAACTGTAAAGTGTCTGTAGACTGTAACTGTAAAGTGTCTGTAGACTATAATTGTAATGTGTCTGTAGACTGTAACTGTAAAGTGTCTGTAGACTGTAACTGTAAAGTGTCTGTAGACTGTAACAGTTTGGGGACTTTATAGTCATGTGTATCCCAGGAGATGCCAGCTCCAGTTCATCTATCATGTGTTTCTGCTGAGCCCAGAGAGCCAGCATGCCACAGTTAACAGGTCATTACCAACATCATTCACTCTACAAAGGGAACAATGGAGGGAGGGAGAGAGGAAAGGCGGGAGGGAGAAAAAGGGAAGTAGAAAGGGAGGGAGGCCAGATGACAACTATTCTGTTCTTCTGAGTAATAGTTAAGGTGGAGCATGGCCTATTGCTCCCGACTGTGTGTGTGTGTGTGTGTGTGTGTGTGTGTCTTTAATAGGGTCGTAGTGACATCCCGACCCCCTTGTTTCTCTTTAATAGTAATCTGGAAAGCCAATGATCTGTATGAAGGACAGTTAAACCAGCTCTGAACCGGCCCTGCTGAAATCAATATTCCTTTACCTCCTCCTCTCGTCGCTTTCAGGATCCTCCTCTCTTTCTCTCCAGTAATTAATGAGAAGAATAGAAATACCACTCTGCTGATAAATTATGTCCAACCTCAGACCCATCTCCATCCCACTGCTGCTTTAGAGCTTTATTGGAGAACAGACATGCATAAACTGACCTGGTGCTGCAATAGGGAGCTAGAAAGCCTAACACTGTGTGACGAGGTGAATTATGGTGCGATTCTGTCAGCTGCTACATATTGAATCAAAAGACAAATCGTGTTGATTAGGAAATAGCTCTGTTATTCACAACAGGATTCCTCATCTAGAGGAATGTAAGAGAGAAGAAAGGGAAAAAAACCTGCCTTGTGCCCAGAACCTCACCTCACCTCACCTCACCTCTCCTCTCCTCTCCTCTCCTCTCCTCTCCTCTCCTCTCCTCTCCTCTCCTCTCCTCTCCTCTCCTCTCCTCTCCTCTCCTCTCCTCTCCTCTCACCTGTCTCAGGTGTTCAGTTGAACAACAGAAGAGAAGGGCAGGAAGGAAAGCAGCAATATAAATAGCAGGTCTGTTAAACAAGTGAAAAACAAGGAGCTCCCCTCAACTCTACAGTTTCAACAGTATAAATAGCTGGACCGCTCTGCCACTCAGTGTGACATGAATCTGGCTCATAATATCTCTAGCACAAACGCACATGAAGTAGTTGAAGACAGTAGAGAAATGTCTAGGATATTGATTAACTGACGCGTTAGTTTCAAAGAAACAATTCAAAGAAGACAATCATTCCACTCTTAAAAAAAAAGAAAAACTTTTTAAACCGCGAGACATCCATCAGAAATCCAGAACAATGAATCTAATCACTGGGTATTAATGAGCCTTGGCCTAAAATAGTCCAGTCGTTAGGTAGGTGTGGGGAAATGAGCTCTGCAGGGGAGAGAGTTCAGATAAAGACCTGGGCATTAATCATGTCAAACACTACAAACCACTAATAGCTCTCTCTCTCGGTCTCTGTCTCACTCCCACCTGCTCAGCACACACATAGAAGAGGGTTATTGAAGACTATCTATTATTACCACTGAGTCTACTGCAGAAGACATACAGTAGAGAAGTTAACTACAGAGCTGTTACTAGGATCATGTGAAGGGGAGAGCAGAGAAAGGTAGTGTATAATTGTTAAAAGTGATGCAGTCCTCCAGAGGGATTATACATAGTACAGTATTGTACAAACATCCACTCATCCTGGCCTCCCGAGTGGTGCAGCGGTCTAAGACACTGCAATGCAGGGCTAGAGGCTTCACTACAGACCCGGGATCGATCCCAGGCTGTGTTGCAGCCGGCCGCGACAGGGAGATCCATGAGGACAATTGGCCCAGCATCGTCCGGGTTCGGGGAGGGTTTGGCCGGCCGGGATGTCCTTGTCCCATTGCAATCTAGCGACTGCTTGTGGTGGGCCGGGTGCATGCACCCTGACTTCGGTCGCCAGCTGTACAGTGTTTCCACTGACACATTGGTGCGGCTGGCTTCCGGGTTAAGCGAGCAGTGTGTCAAGAAGCAGTGCGGCTTGCCGGGGTCGTTTTGCGGAGGAAGCATGGTTCTCGACCTTTGCCTCTCCCGAGTCCGTACAGGAGTTGCAGCGATGGGACAAGACTGTAACTACCAATTGGGGAGAAAAAGGGGTAAAAAGTACAAAAAAAACCCCCAAAACATCCACTCATCACCATAGTAGCGATCTCTCTCTCTCTCATTTCTATTAGCCGTGTGACTTTGTCCCCAGCCCATTAGGTCTACCTCAGGCTGCTGAGGTCCATGTTAATGTAGTGCAGGTAAACAGTTGCTGCTGTACTCTGCATACAGATAAACACACAGGTCCACAGGAGCACTGCAACATCTTACCTCCGTTTCCCCAGTCCAGCTGCTCCTCTCAGCCCTCTTCTCACCCATAGGACCCCTACCTCACTGCTGCTCCTCTCACGGTGGCTCTACCCTTTGACACACATCTGCCACAGTAGGGGCACCAACAGGGTTAGAGAAGGTTACAGAGGGGCAGGAGTACCAGATGCCCATGCCCACATTGCCCAGGCCCTTTGCCCTTCCAAACTGCCCCTAGAGAGCAAACCTGCCAACTATGTTCCTCACACACATACTAACCAACAAGCTAGTAACTCACGGTTGCACAAACACAGCCAAGCACTCTACGGCATGTATCTGTAGCTAGAACCGAAGACAACTAATCATAATCTCAGAACTGATTTCTGTTGAATTGTCACGAGCGTCATAGTGAGGAGACCAAAGCGCAGCGTGATATGAATACATACTTTTAATGTAAGACGAATGAACACGAAGAACACTAAAACAAACTAACAAAATTAACGTGAACACTATAAACAATTAGTGCAGACATGCAACTTCACATAGACAATAACCCACAAACCAAACTGGAAAATGGCAACCTAAATAGGATCCCCAATCAGAGACAACGATAAACAGCTGCCTCTGATTGGGAACCAATCTAGGCCACCATAGACCTACATATGTCTAGACTAGACACACACACCTAGACATACAAAAACCCCTAGACAAGACAAAAACACACATACCACCCTCGTCACACCCTGACCTAACCAAAATAATAAAGAAAACAAAGAATACTAAGGTCAGGGCGTGACATGAATGGTTGTTCTATGAAGTTGAGCTCCAGGCAGCACATCTTTCTCCCCAGAAAGACCAGCATTATATATCACTAGATATATATCACATCATCAGTAGATATCACTTCTGACTAGAATGAGGTGAGATGAAACCAGGCCCAGGATAGGGAAAGTGCTCACACAAACTCTATGATGAGTAGACATTTTATCAAAACTACTTTATCACAAACCAGACTGTTCTATCCCAGACAAGAACATTGTTCCTCAAAGTAGATATGTCTCTGAGTGAGTGTCTGACTGAGCTAAATCACATTCTATAGGCAGCATGAGGAGAATAGTGAATACATCTATCTCTTCCTGGTTCTCTCTCTCTTTCCCTTCCTCTATCTCTAACTTGCCCTCATCTATTTCTCTCCCTCAACACTTTTTCGCCATCCCTCTCTCTCCCGCTCTGTTTTCCTGGAGGTAGTGTGGCAGCGTTGGTGGGTTGTGATCCAATCACCATCCGGCTGCAGCAATCACTGTGTTCTGATTGGATTTATAATCCAGACAGGATCTTTGATGGACAATCACCCAGCCAGGCAGCACGCTGCCACTGCCAGCCCTGTAACGCACAAATTCTCTCTCTCTCCCTCCCTCCTTGTCGGTCTGTCTGATTGACCAAATCAGCCAGAGAAGAGAGTGATGGTGTGATAACTAATCAAAAGAGAACCATCGCGTTCTCCCAGAAGCTTGGCTGGTGCGTAAAACCTGTGAATTCTGACAAACAAAAAGGTGTGAGCGCGAACCCATTACACCTTTTTGTTTGTGATAAAGATGTGATGAGGTCTGATGAAGGTGTGATGAAGGTGTGATGAAGGTGTGATGAGGTCTGATGAAGGTCTGATGAAGGTGTGATGAAGGTGTGATGAAGGTCTGATGAAGGTGTGATGAAAGTCTGATGAAGGTGTGATGAAGGTGTGATGAAGGTCTGATGAGGGTGTGATGAAGGTATGATGAAGGTATGATGAAGGTGTGATGAAGGTATGATGAAGTTATGATGAAGGTGTGATGAAGGTATGATGAAGGTATGATGAAGGCGTGATGAAGGTCTGATGAAGGTGTGATGAAGGTGTGATGAAGGTCTGATGAAGGTGTGATGAAGGTGTGATGAAGGTGTGATGAAGGTATGATGAAGGTGTGATGAAGGTATGATGAAGGTCTGATGAAGGTCTGATGACAGTCTGATGAAGGTGTGATGAAGGTATGATGAAGGTATGATGAAGGTGTGATGAAGGTCTGATGAAGGTCTGATGAAGGTATGCTGAAGGTCTGATGAAGGTGTGATGAAGGTCTGATGAAGGTCTGATGAAGGTATGATGAAGGTCTGATGAAGGGGGGGGGTGCTGGTAATAAAGCCCTATTGTAGTGAAAAACTCAAGTCTGATTGGCTGGGCCTGGCACCCCTGTGCAATTTTAATTCAGTATATATAGATATGGTCATAGTCAGTTGGTCCACAGGTTCTCGTGTGATTATAAAAGTACAATCCAAACTGATGTACGACACTAGTTTAGATCAGTAGCTCTAAGTGTAGAATACACAGCACACGCTGGAACAGCTTCCTACAAACTTACTGTACGCAGAACACCAGAGAGAGAAACTAGGAACATATTTATGATGATATTCCATACATAAACACATAAACACACATCCAAGCTCCCTCTTCAATAAGTTGTGATTTAGCTCTCTCATTTGAACAGCCAGTGAAAAAGCAATTTCCTCAACATAATACCCCAGCTCAGTCCCACTAGGCCAGATCACATGCAAACTAAAGGCACACAATTTGATTGTGTTTTAATTCACACACAATCCCCACAAGTGACCATATCGTGAGAGTGAGCCGAGAATGGAACAGTAAATATCAACACATAAACACAGTCATTTAATTCTGTGGGAGGTTGAATAAACCATATTTGAATAGTGTTTACTGCCCAAGGTCAATTCCTGGTTTAGAGTTAAGAATTGAAAGAGAACACAGCAACTGGGACATTGGCTTTGTGACAGGATGAGGGAGAAAGAGAGGGAGGGAAGGAGAGGGAGCGTTTATGTGATGAGAGGAAGTGTATTTTAGAGTTTCCGTCTGGCACCATCCTGCTCCGTTTAGCCAGCTATACCTTCGACAGGAATGTGTGTGTGTGTGTGTAGAGACAGCAGTGTGTATGTGTGTGTGTGTGTGTGTGTGTAGAGACAGGAGTGTGTATGTGTGTGTGTGTGTGTAGAGACAGGAGTGTGTATGTGTGTGTGTGTGTGTAGAGACAGGAGTGTGTATGTGTGTGTGTGTGTGTGTGTGTGTGTGTGTGTGTGTGTGTAGAGACAGGAGTGTGTATGTGTGTGTGTAGAGACAGGAGTGTGTATGTGTGTGTGTGTGTGTGTGTGTGTGTGTGTGTGTGTGTGTGTGTGTGTGTGTAGAGACAGGAGTGTGTATGTGTGTGTGTGTGTGTGTGTGTAGAGACAGGAGTGTGTATGTGTGTGTGTGTGTGTAGAGACAGGAGTGTGTATGTGTGTGTGTGTGTGTGTGTGTGTGTGTGTGTAGAGACAGGAGTGTGTATGTGTGTGTGTAGAGACAGGAGTGTGTGTGTGTGTGTGTGTGTGTGTGTGTGTGTGTGTGTGTGTGTGTGTGTGTGTGTGTGTGTGTGTGTGTGTGTGTAGAGACAGGAGTGTGTATGTGTGTGTATGTGTGTGTGTGTGTAGAGACAGGAGTGTGTATGTGTGTGTGTGTGTAGAGACAGGAGTGTGTATGTGTGTGTGTGTGTGTGTGTAGAGACAGGAGTGTGTATGTGTGTGTGTGTGTGTGTGTGTGTGTGTGTGTGTGTGTGTGTGTGTGTGTGTGTAGAGACAGGAGTGTGTATGTGTGTGTGTGTGTGTGTGTGTAGAGACAGGAGTGTGTATGTGTGTGTGTGTGTGTAGAGACAGGAGTGTGTATGTGTGTGTGTGTGTGTGTGTGTGTAGAGACAGGAGTGTGTATGTGTGTGTGTAGAGACAGGAGTGTGTATGTGTGTGTGTGTGTGTGTGTGTGTGTGTGTGTGTGTGTGTGTGTGTGTGTGTGTGTGTGTGTGTGTGTGTGTGTGTGTGTGTGTGTGTGTGTGTGTGTAGAGACAGGAGTGTGTATGTGTGTGTGTGTGTGTGTGTGTGTAGAGACAGGAGTGTGTATGTGTGTGTGTGTGTAGAGACAGGAGTGTGTATGTGTGTGTGTGTGTGTGTGTAGAGACAGGAGTGTGTATGTGTGTGTGTGTGTGTGTGTGTGTGTAGAGACAGGTGTGTGTATGTGTGTGTGTGTGTGTGTAGAGACAGGAGTGTGTATGTGTGTGTGTGTGTGTGTAGAGACAGGAGTGTGTGTGTGTGTGTGTGTGTGTGTGTGTGTGTGTGTGTGTGTGTAGACTGTCTCAGAAGGTGTCTCCTCTCTTTGTGCAGCAGCTCAATGAAAACATAGTAATGAATGCTCTATCCTTCGTAGTCACCACACTATGCTCGCTCTCTCTCTCTCTCTCTCTCTCTCTCTCTCTCTCTCTCTCTCTCTCTCTCTCTCTCTCTCTCTCTCTCTCTCTCTCTCTCTCTCTCTCTCTCTCTCTCTCTCTCTCTCTCTCTCTCTCTCTCTCTCTCTCTCTCTCTCTCTCTCTCTCTCTCTCTCTCTGCTGCACGGCTCCCACCTTTTCTCTCTCTCTCTCTCTCTCTCTCTCTCTCTCTCTCTCTCTCTCTCTCTCTCTCTGCTGCACAGCTCCCGCCTTTTCTCTCTCTCTCTCTCCCTCATTGCAGTATGGCTCTCACGTCTTCTCTCTGCACTGCTCCCTCTGTCGGTGTCTCCATAGTACCGATCTTCCTCTCTCTCTTTGGACTCAGAATGTATTCTCTGAACAGAATTCTCTTTGGCCAGAATAACATGCACAAGCTTAAAGTCCCAATTTCCTCGTGCTGCAGATCTATTCCATCTGTCCATAGCGTGGAGCCAACACAACAGCAGGGGAAATCAACAGGACCATAATGGAGGGGTGGAATGAAAGGAAAGAAAGGGAGGGAAAGGAGAAGAGTATAGATACAGAGGGAGTGGAGGACATGTGGAGATGGAGTGACATGATGAGACAGACTGAGGAAGGTGAAGAAACAGAGGGATTTTCTCTCTGTTGACATTGTTCTGGCTCTCTGTAAATGCCAGGATGTGGCTGTTTACAGAAGCCCAAATCCTCTGGCTCACACACACACACACACACTAGGCACGTGCACAGATAAAGAACAGTTTAAGGGTGTCTGAGCACCTGCCCTTTCAGATTGGTGGTGTTTTTATCATTATTACATTTATATTAATTTTGGTCTATTTTCTCACTTATTTGCCCATTAAACAAGCACATGTCTCATTTTTTAATCTTGAAAAAATCCCCCTCCCCCACAAGAGCACCCACACTGCAGTCGTCCTGCAGGCAGAAGCTACCGGCGCCCATAGGTTTTGTTGAAGTGGGTCCCTTTTGAGTTGCATGTGTCATCTCACAGTCAGCAACAGGGAAGGCTTCAATTCCAATGTGTGTTAGGAGGCCTAAGAAGCAGAAGTCAGCAGCAGAATAAACTTCAATCAAAAGTAAAAGCTAGTTAGATTGTTTCAACAGCATAGCTAACTAGCTATCTAGCTACAGTAACTAGCTGATTTACATCATCTACATTCGCTATGGTCAGATGATAGCCCACACCTCTTTGCTCTCTCTTCGAGCAGTAGACCTGCTCACATACTCTTTCACACATGCACACACACATGCACGCACGCACGCACGCACGCACGCACGCACGCACGCACGCACGCACGCACGCACGCACACAGAGACACCAGTGCTAGCCCGTCTGCTCCTGCAGGTACTGTAAGGCTTTGGTTGGCTGGCTCACTGGGTTAAATCTGATCCACAGAAAGAGCTGTGAGAGTACAGACCCTGGTCTAACCACACTCATCTGAGATCACCGTAATAGGCTGGAGGATCACCTTTTACTCTGTAACATACACACATATGCACACACAGGCATGCAGGCACACACACACACACGCACCGTCCCAGAGGCTCAGCAGGATAGGTCTGACTGAGGAAACATGTCCCCTTCACCTCCTGTCAATGGCTCCATGGCCTGCTGCCTGCTACGCTCCACTGCACCACAAGCACACACACATCCCAGGACACCAAAATTGGTTCTGTGAAGGTTCCCAGAACATTCGTTAAGTCGCGGAAAATGTTCTCATAACACAAAAACTGTCTAGTCGTGCTGATCATTATAGAATGTGTGAATAAAACATTATAGAATTAATGTTCCCAGAACACATTTCATCTGTTTTTTTAAAGGTTCCCAGAATGTCTCATTAGGTTGTGGGAACAGTCTGGTGGGAATATTGTGGGGACATCACAACATATATGTTCCCACAACACAATAACTGTCCACTTGTTTCTTTTCGGGTGCAAAAAACTTTCACCTGGTCCTACAAGAACTAAGGAAACTTCCCCCGAACACATTTTGTCTGTTCTTTTTGCGTCCAAAATAGACTAAAGGAAATGAGATCTTGTTGGGTGTGTAACAGATCTCTCTCTAGTCAGATTTCTCACCCTGTAAGCAGAACCATAGTGTTAAAAGTATAGAATGTAACTCTACAGGGAGAATACATTTCATATGTCTCTCTCACCAACTGGACCTCCAGAGCTGGTGAAAATGAAGTAAGAGCACAAGTGCGAGGGCAAAGTGAACATGTGTGTGTCCTACATTCTCAGCAGCAGTCATCTGTCAGGATGGGGAATGAGATTCAGCTCTCCGTGGGTGCTGGGACCTTCGACACACACAAGCACTCACAAGGCCTGTCCGCCTATACCCGGGCAGAGAGACTGATGGTAAAAAGGTCAGGGCCATTACGCAGACGAGGGAGTGAGCGGTGGACAGCCTGATAGATGGGCTTTCTACGTGAGCGTTGGGCCAGACACACACACACAGGTTGATAGATGTGTTTTGTGCGTGAGCGGCTGTGTGGTTCTTTCAGACAGCAGACAGTCAATACAGCACTAACAACACTCCTCTGTTCTGGGTCTGAATCTGACATCTACATGCAGATCACTGTGTGTGTGTGTGTGTGTGTGTGTGTGTGTGTGTGTGTGTGTGTGTCCATACCGGCTGGTCTCAGAGATCTACTGCTTCTCTAATGTGTTAATAGTGTGAACATCAATAATGCATAAAGCCTAATACTCCACTCTGGAAACACGCACAGCGCACAAACATACACACACACACACACACACACACACACACACACACACACACACACACACACACACACACACACACACACACACACACACACACACACACACACACACACACACACACACACACACACACACACACACACACACACACACACAAACACACACTGCCGGGGGAGGGGGAGAATTTGTTCAGAAACTTAAAGCCAAAACAAAGGTTGTTGGATGCAGGGCTGAATTCAACCAAACATGGCTCAGTAATGTTTGTGTTTATAAACTACTACCTTTCTCCTCTCTCTTCTCTCACTGTCCTCTCATCTCCTTCATTCCATCCTCCCCCTCTCTACTTTCATGTCCTTCTCTGCCCTTCTATACTCCCATCGTTTTCATCCTACTCTCTCCTATCTCTCTATTTCCTCTTTTCCACCTCTCTTTATATCCTCCAGCCTCCTCCCATTCCTTCAGCTGTGTCCTTCAATAGTCCTGAGAGGTCTATTTACACAGGTTCATTCTGATTCCCTCGACCTCATGCTACTAGTACTACTCAGACCCCAAGGAGACTCCTTTTCCTGTCTGTGTGTGTGTGTGTGTTTCCCTGCGTCTGTTAGGCCTTGGGGTTGGTTCGTCTCAAAGCTATGACCCTGGTCTGAGGCAAGTTCTCTTATATGGCTTCACTCCAGTAGCTTTCTATTACTGAGGTGTCCTTCCATCCAGATCTCTGTTTCATACAGAACCACAGAAATCAAAAATGTGCTATTGAATTCTGGTCTTCTCTTTATCCGTCTTTCACACGTTCATCTCTCGTCCTGCAGAATGTAGAGTGACCTTGCAGTTTCATATTACTGTCTCCTATTTCCTATTTCTCTGCCCCTGAACTGTTCTGGGGTTTCTATAGCAGAGGCCTGCCAGGGTAATTATCAGTGATGTAGCAACTCTTTTAGGTCAGTCATCAGCACTGTGATAGAGCTACCATCATTACACACCACTGTGTGTGTGTGACTACAGCAGTGTTTTCTCTTAGTCTGCATAATCACTTCATTACAGGTGCGAGGTAACGCATAGACAGCATTTCACTGTGTGTTTGTATGTGTGTGTTGTGTTAGTTCAGGGGTTCCCAAACTTTTTTGGCACACGACCCCATTTTGATATCTGAAGATTCTCGCGAACCCAACCATGTGAAAAAAAGTATATACACTGAACCAAAATATTAATGCAACATGTAAAGTGTTGGTCCCATGTTTCATGAGCTGAAATAAAAGAGCCCAGAAATGTTCCATAGGCACAAAAAGCTTATTTCTCTCAAATTTTGTGCGCAAATTTGTTTACATCACTGCTAGTGAGCATTTCTCCTTTGCCAAGATAATCCATCCACCTGACAGGTGTGTCATATCAAGAAGCTGATTAAACAGCATGATCATTACACAGATGCACCTTCTGCTGGGGATAATGAAAGGCCACTCTAAAATGTGCAGCTTGGTCACACAACACAATGCCAAAGATCTCAAGTTTTGAAGGAGTGTGCATTTAGCATGCTGACTGCAGGAATGTCCACCAAAGCTTTTGCCAGAGAATTGAATGTTAATTTCTCTACCATAATCTGCCTCCAATGTTGTTTTAGACAATTTGGCTGTACGTCCACACGGCCTCACAACCGCAGACTATGTGCATGGCGTCGTGTGGGCGAGCGGTTTGCGGATGTCAACGTTGTGAACAGAGTGCCCCATGGTGGCGGTGGGGTTATAGTATGGGCAGGCATAAGCTACGGACAACGAACACAATTGCATTTTTAACGATGGCAATTTGAATGCACAGAGATACCGTGACGAGATCCTGAGGCCCATTGTCGTGCCATTCATCTGCCGCCATCGAGTCATGTTTCCGCATGATAATGCACGGCCCCATGTCACAACGATCTGCAAACAATTCTTGAAAATGTCCAAGTTCTTCCATGGCCTGGATTCGCACCAAACATGTCACCCATTGAGCATGTTTGATATGCTCTGGATCGACGTGTATGACAGCATGTTCCAGTTCCCGCCAATATTCTGCAACTCCACACAGTCATTGAAGAGGAGAGGGACACCATTCCCACAGATCACAATCAACAGCCTGATAAACTCTATGCGAAGGAGATGTCACGCTGCATGATGCAAATGGTGGTCACACCAGATACTGAGTAGGTATCTCTGATCAACAGATGCATATCTGTATTCCGAGTCAGGTGAAATCCATAGATTAGGGCCTAATGAATTTATGTAAATTGACTGATTTCTTTTTATGAACTGTAACTTAGTAAAATCTTGTAAATTGTTGCATGTTACGTTTATATTACTGTTCAGTATAATGAACAGCCAATGTTAACTTTTTCATTTGGGGTTATGGTAGTCAATTGAAAAACCTTCTAACAGTATTTCTGATCATCTTAACTCATCATCACATACTTTTAATGTGGGGCTATGACAGTCAATGGAATATTAGTCTGACATAATGTATCTAATCTCACCACCACTAATGAGATGGGTGTGCTTGATGCACGTCGAGTCGGAGATTCTCAGTCAGGGGGCGTGGTCGACACCACGCACCTCATCTCTGCTGTCACATCCAACCTGGATCTATATTTGGTTTTAATGCAGACAAGAGCCCTGAATCCAGCTTTACACAGATATGAGCTGTAGAAGAGTACCATGAGTTATATGTTGCTTTAAAGACAACTGGGAACTCTGAAAAATATGAGGCCAAATCATGACGTCAGTGATCTTCAGGTCGGAAAGACGGAGCTCTAGAAAAAGGCCAGATTTCCTGAGTTGGATGAGCACTCAAAACACACCCCATCCCCCCAGTGAATGCACTGAAGTCGGTGAGGCCCATAAGTGCTCTTCCAAGCATTGGACGTGAGCAGTCATCACTCATGTGGGAGACTGACTGATGCTGTTTTCTGTTAGAAACATGCACACCTGAGGTAAGGGGGCACGGTTTGCTTTTGAAAGACTCTCTCTCCCATAATAATAATGTCCTCTGAATCCACTGATTCGGTCATTCTTCTGTAGAATGTTTTTGTATTTCCCCTATATGCTTGCATTCAGTTTGCAAGGAGACACATTTGTACAAAAGCCCACCATTGTAGAATAATAGTGAAGACATTAAAATATCATGTAGCAACCAAAAAGTGTTAAACAAATCAAAATATATGTTATATTTGAGATTCTTCAAAGTAGCCACCATTTGCCTTGATGACAGATTTGCACACTCTTGGCATTCTATCAACCAGCTTCATTAGGTAGTCACATGGAATGCATTTCAATTAACAGGTGTGCCTTCTTAAAAGTGAATTTGTGAAATTTCTTTCCTTCTTAATGCATTTGAGCCAATCAGTTGTGTTGTGTTGTGACAAGGTAGAGGTGGTATACAGAAGATAGCCCTATTTGGTAAAAGACCAAGTCCATATTATGGCAAGTATAGCTCAAATAAGCAACAGTCCATCCTTCCTTTAAGACATGCAGGTCAGTCAATTCGGAAAATTTCAAGAACTTTGAAAGATTCTTCAAGTGCAGTTGCAAAAAAACATCAAGCGCTATGATGAAACTGGCTTTCAAGAGGACGGCCACAGGAAAGGAAGACCTAGAGTTACCTCTGCTGCAGAGGAGAAGTTCATTAGTTACCAGCCTCAGAATTTGCAGACCAAATAAATGCTTCACTGAGTTCAAGGAGACTGCGTGAATCAGGCCTTCATGGTGGAATTGCTGCAAAGAAACCACTACTAAAGACACCAATAAGAAGAAGAGACTTGCTTTGGCCAAGAAACATGAGCAATGGACATTAGACCGGTAGAAATCTGTCCTTTGGTCTAAGGAGTCCAAATCTGAGAATTTTGGTTCCAACCGCCGTGTCATTGTGAGAAACAGAGTAAGTGAACGGATGATCTCTGCATGTGTGATTCCCACCGTGAGGCATGGAGGAGGAGGTGTGATGGTGTGGGGGTGCTTTGCTGGGGGACACTGCCTGTGATTTATTTAGAATTCAAGGCACACTTAACCAGCATGGCTACCACAGCATTCTGCAGCGTTGCTCCATCTCATCTGGTTTGTGCTTATGGGGACTATCATTTGTTTCTCAACAGGACAACGACTCAACACACCTCCAGGCTGTGTAAGGGCTATTTGAGCAAGAAGGAGAGTGATGGAGTGCTGCATCAGATGACCTGGCCTCCACAATCACCCGACCTCAACCCAATTGAGATGGTTTGGGATGAGTTGGACCGCAGAGTGAAGAAAAAGCAGCCAAACAAGTGCTCAGCATATGTGGGAACTCCTTCAAGCATTCCAGGGGAAGCTGGTTGAGTGAATGCCAAGAGTGTACAAAGCTGTCATCAAGGCAAAGGGTGGCTACTTTGAAGAATATCAAATATATTTTGATTTTTTTAACACTTTTTTGGTTACTACATGATTCCATATGTGTTATTTCATAGTTTTGATGTCATCACTGTTATTCTACAATGTAGAAAATAGTACAAATAAAGACAAAATGTTGAATGAGTAGGAGTTCTAAAACGTTTTACTGGTACTGTATGTATATATATACACATTTCCCACATTTTGTTAGGTTACAGCCTTATACTAACATTTATTAAATTGTTTTTCCCCCTCATAATTCTAAACACAATACCTCAGGTTTTTTGACATTTTTGCTAATTTATAAAAATAAATAAATAAAATATTACATTTACATAAGTATTCCGACCCTTTACTAACTACTTTGTTGAAGCATCTTTTGCAGCGATTACAGCCTTGAGTCTTCTTGGATATGATGCTATAAGCTTGGCACACCTGTATTTGGGGAGATTCTCCCATTCTTCTCTGCAGATCCTCTCAAGCTCTGTCAGGTTGGATGGGGAGCGTTGCTGCCCAGCTATTTCCAGCTACCCCAGAGATGTTTGATCGGGTTCAAGTCCGGACTCTGGCTGGGCCACTCAAAGACATTCAGAAACTTGTCCCAAAGCCATTTCTGCATTGTCTTGGCTGTGTGCTTGGGTTTGTTGTCCCTTTGGAAGGTGAACCGTCGCCCCAGTCTGAGGTCCTGAGCGCTCTGGAGCAAGTTTTCATCAAGGATCTCTCTGAACTCTGCTCTCTCGATCCTGACTAGTCTCCCAGTCCCTGTCGCTGAAAAACATCCTCACAGCATGATGCTGCCACCACCACCATGCTTCACCGTAGGGATAGTGCCAGGTTTCCTCCAGTCTGACTCCTGGCATTCAGGCCAAAGAGTTCAATATTGGGTTCATCAGACCAGAAAATCTTGTTTATCATGGTCTGAGAATCTTCAGGTGCCTTTTGGCAAACTCCAAACGTGCTGTCATGTGCCTTTTACTGAGGAGTGGCTTCTGTCTTGCCACTCTACCATAAAGGCCTGATTGGTGGAGTGCTGCAGAGATGGTTGTCCTTCTGGAAGGTTCTCCCATCTCCATAGAGGAACTCTAGAGCTCTGTCAGAGTGACCATCTGGTTCTTGGTTATCACCGAGACCAAAGCCCTTCTCCCCCGATTGCTCAGTTTGGCCGGGCGGCCAGCTCTCGGAGGAGTCTTGGTGGTTCCAAACTTCTTCCATTTAAGAATGATGGAGGCCACTGTGTTCTTGGGGATGTTCAATGCTGCAGAAATGTTTTGGTACCCTTCCCCAGATTTGTGCCTCGACACAATCCTGTCTTGAACCTCGACGGACAATTCCTTCAACCTCATGGCTTGGTTTTGCTCTGACAACTGTGGGACCTTATATAGAGAGGTATGTGCCTTTCCAAATCCTGTCCAATCAATTGAATTTACCACAGGTGAACTCCAATGAAGTTGTAGACACATCTGAAGGATGTCTCTACAATATCCTTGAGATGGCAGGTATCCTAGTGGTTAGAGTGTTGGACTTGTAACTGAAAGGTTGCAAGATCGAATCCCCGAGCTGACAAGGTAAAAATCTGTCCCTGAACAAGGCAGTTAACCCACTGGTCCTAGGCCGTCATTGAAAATAAGAATTTGTTCTTAATTGACTTGCCTAGTAAAATAGGATGCACCTGAGCTCAATTTAGAGTTTCATAGTTATGTACTTATGTAAATAAGGTATTTCTGTATTTTTTAAATATTTTATTAGAAAACATTTCTAAAAAACTGTTTTTGCTTTGTCATTATGGGGTATTGTGTGTAGAGAGGAACATTTGTAATTGAATCAATTTTAGAATAAGGCTGTAACGTAACAACACGTGGAAAAGGGGAAGGGGTCTGAAAACTTTCCCAATGCATATGTATTATTACATTTGAGTTTTTATCAGGATTTTGGAAATTCTCTTGTGACCCCATTTTCACATCAGGTGACCCAGGGGTAGCAACCCCTAGTTTGGGAACTGTTGTGTTAGTGGGTTCAGTATGTGTTTTTGTGCAAGGGTGCACACACAGCATTTTGACTGCATTCTCCTAGCCATACACAAAGGACTTACATAGCGTTAGTGTAATGGATGAACACAGCTAGGAGGGGTACTCTAGTTCACATGCTGCACTGCAAGATCTTGGGAAGTTATCTAGGTTACATCAATAAATGAATGTTTGAAAGCTAGCCTATTTTCTGGGTGTGAATCCTCCTCTCATCAACTTGTAGCATCTCTCACCAGACCTTTTTGGGAAAGCACAGCAGTTTAGATTCCCAATTACTTTCTGCCTGGGTGCAGGAACTCTGACTGGTTTCAAAACACATCCTGATTTTGGGAGGGGGATTCTCTGTTTCAGGTAACCTCCTGGGGAGTAGGAAAGAGCGTGCTGCTGTTCATTAAAATGTAGGGGGTGTTCTACCTTAGATAGCTTCTCCTAAACAAGACCGGTTCGCCTGAGCACAACATGCACGCACGCACGCACGCACGCACCCACGCACGCTGACATCTCACCTTTCCCTCTGCTATTTGAAAATCAGCTTTCAAAGTCAAGGCATGATTAGAAGGTGGAGTCGGCAAACATCAAGGAAGGCTACAGGTCCATAAAGGTAGCAGACCACATTTTTAAAAAGAGTTGAAAATTGAATTCTAAATGAATTTATAATTATTTAAAAGAAGCAGATGTCTTCAATGATCTAAATAAAAAGTAGACTCAAAAAATATGCACGGCATATGAGCGAAGTGCAAAAGTGACATATGAGCACACAGCGTAGTTTGGAGAGTCTCCTATTGTTACCTCAGTGGTTCAGACACCAACTGGACTGCTGTGCCTCTGTCCTACCAGCCACAGCCTCACTCACCCTCTCCACTCCCCCATTCTCTCTTTCCCTTGCTCTCTCTCTCCCCCACTTGTCCTCTTACCTCTGGTCCTCTCAGTGTTCTACTTCAAAGCTCAGTTGTAATTACATTGTGGAGGAACAGAACAGAGGCCAGCCCAGCCAGTCATATTACACATCTACTAGACTAGAGAGTAGAGGCTTCAAAGCTGCCCTGCTCCATCCTTTTCTCTAGGCCCTGGGATGAGGCTAGCTATAGGGGTCAGAGAGGCATACCGTCCCCTGACCTCTAACCCCTGACCACCCTCAGTTTTGAGAGCAACAGCAATCAGATCAACTCTACACACACTTGTGCGTACCACCCCAGTGCAGGGCTTTGTTCTCTCTGAGGGGATCTGAGGGTTGGGATGGAGAGGTCAGTGAGCAGTTACAGGACACACACATGGTGAAGTCAGAGGATCTCCACACACCTGCAGGCAGACAGGCTGATACGTCTACCTTTTATCATTACTAATGGATAACATGTCAGTCACTGATCTGTTGTAGAACGATCAGAAGTCAATGATGTACATGACTTTACTATGGCTGGGGGTGTGAGAGTTAGGATTTCTGGAACAGAGAAAGAGATACTGGTTGGTTTATAATGGGACCATTCACCTATGTCTGGCCACAAATGTGATTTTATCCACTAACCTAAACCCTGACCCTAACCTCACCTCTATCCCTGACCTTATATTTAAAAAATATATATTTTCTCAAAGAACATAGTGCTTTCTCTTCACAGTGTTGGTGTCATTGTGTGTTTGATACAGTGTGTCCAAATCATTTCTGTCCTACACACAGAACAGTGTGTGTCGTCCATTCAGTTTCTCACATGGACTTAGACTAAGACAGCGGCGAGACAGCGACGGCTAGACCGAGACAGCGGCGGCTCAGTATACTTATAAACGGACAGTAAATAGAGAGGAAACAGATGAAACCTCCACTTCACCTTTATCTACATGTCTCTGAGGTACAGGAGTAAATACACTACATGGAATTCTAAAACCAAACAAGTTATAAGACTGAGCAAGAGAATGGAAAGAGATCATATTTAACCAATCGTATCTTTCCGTTGTCTTTCTCCCTTTTATCTCCCCCTCTCCTCTCTGCTCCCCCGTCCCTTCTCTCTCCACATCCTCTCCTTTCAGCTGCTACTGTTATTGTGTGTGCAGCTGGTGGTAGGGTATCGATGAGAGAGGGGGAAAGAGAGAGGGAGAGAGAGACAGAGAGAAAGAGACAGAGAGAAAGAGAAAGAGAAAGAGAGAGACAGAGAGAAAGAGAAAGAGAGAAAGAGAGAGAGGCATAGGGAGGGAGGGAGAGAGAGAGGGAGAGAGGGAGGGAGAAAGAGAAAGAGAGAGAAAGAGAGACAGAGAGAAAGAGAAAGAGAGACAGAGAGAAAGAGACAGAGAGAAAGAGAGAGACAGAGAGAAAGAGAGAGAGACAGAGAGAAAGAGAGAGAGACAGAGGGAGGAAGAGAGAGACAGAGACAGAGAGAAAGAGAGAGAGACAGAGGGAGGGAGAGAGAGAGAGAGACAGAGGGAGGGAGGGAGAGAGAGACAGAGAGAAAGAGAGAGACAGAGAGAAAGAGAGACAGAGAGAAAGAGAGAGAGACAGAGGGAGGAAGAGAGAGACAGAGACAGAGAGAAAGAGAGAGAGACAGAGGGAGGGAGAGAGAGACAGAGACAGAGAGAAAGAGAGAGAGAAAGAGAGACAGTGGTTATTTATGTCTGCCCAGACCCAGACACACACCATGATGAAGCCCCACCTGAGAACACATTATTATAGACATACAGACCCACTCTAACACATTACCGGCAATACAGAACATTACAACACAGACTGTTCTGATCATAGTTCATTCTGATGGACCGAAGAGCATCCCAGCAATATTCACTATACAGTACAGTACCACTGACTATATCCCAGTCACAAGCAGCATTGATATGTGAAGGATGTGGATAACGTTCTGCTAGGTGAGGTACTACTTCAGTACAAGAGGCAGGTTCTTTCATCCAACCGAGCTATGGATCTGAGCTGTAGGTCTTGAGTGTTAAATGGTGTGTGTTGGTATTGTGTTTATGCGTGCATGTTATCTGTTCTGAGTTTTAAAACTTTACTACTCAGTAATCAATTACAAGAGTTCTGCATTCTCATTAAGTTGGAGACTTTAACTGCAAGGAGAATTTTGACTGTAGAGTGCTAAATTAATACAACCATCCCTGTCTCTTTATAGCCACAGGACTAACAATTATGGATGTAATGCATTTGTATTGCCTATCACAACATGTGGTGAGTTCTATTTCATTGCAACAAAGACTGATAAAACAAAAAAATACATTCAATCAAAACAAGGGGTAAAGAAAAGATTTAATGCCTTGTTAAAGTAAAAACACACAAAAGGCCAAACAATAAATGTCTTAACTGTATGATACAGTATGTCATTGGTCTTTCTTCATCTGGTGAAAAACAGCCCTAATAAATCTACACATATTTATCTGAAATATAATGACATGCACTGACACTATCTACTATGACAAACACACACCATTAAAACATGGATATGTCCTGAGAGGGGGGAAGAGAAAGAAAGGAGAGAGAGAGAGAGCGATAGAAAGCAGAAGGAGAGAGAGAGAGAAAGCAGAAGGAGAGAGAGAGAGCGAGAGAAAGCAGGAGAGAGACAGAGCGAGATAGAAAGCAGAAGGAGAGAGAGAAAGAGAAAGCAGAAGGAGAGAGAAAGAGTGAGAGAAAGCAGGAGAGAGAGAGAGATAGAAAGCAGAAGGAGAGAGAGAGAGAGCATAGCCTTGCTATTGAGAAAGGCCGCCGTAGGCAGACATGGCTCTCAAGAGAAGACAGGCTATGTGCTCACTGCTCACAAAATGAGGTGGAAACTGAGCTGCACTTCCTAACCTCCTGCCAAATGTATGACCATATTAGAGACACATATTTCCCTCAGATCACACAGACCCACAAAGAATTCGAAAACAAATCCAATTTTGATAAACTCCCATATCTACTGGGTGAAATTCCACAGTGTGCCATCACAGCAGCAAGATTTGTGACCTGTTGCCACAAGAAAAGGGCAACCAGTGAAGAACAAACACCATTGTAAATACAACCCATATTTATGCTTATTTATTTTCCCTTGTGTACTTTAACCATTTGTACATTGTTACAACACTGTATATATACAATATGACATTTGTGATGTCTTTATTGTTTTGAAACTTCTGTATGTGTAATGTTTACTGTTAATTTTTATTGTTTAACTTTTGTATATTATCTACCTCACTTGCTTTAGCAATGTTAACACATGTTTCCCATGCCAATAAAGCCCCTTGAATTGAATTGAATTGAATTGAGAGAAAGCAGGAGAGAGAGAGATAGAAAGCAGAAGGAGAGAGAGAGAGAAAGCAGAAGGAGAGAGAGAGAAAGCAGGAGAGAGAGAGAAAGCAGGAGAGAGAGAGAAAGCAGAAAGAGAGAGAGACAGAAAGCAGAAAGAGAGAGAGAGGAAGCAGAACGAGAAAGAGAGAGAAAGAAAGCAGAATGAGAGAGAGAGAGAAAGCAGAAGGAGAGAGAGGGAAAGCAGAATGAGAGAGAGAGAAAGAAAGCAGAAGGAGAGAGAGAGAGAAAGCAGAAGGAGAGAGAGGGAGAAAGCAGAAGGAGAGAGAGATAGACAGAAAGCAGGAGAGAGAGAAAGCAGAAGGAGAGAGAGAGAGAAAGAAAGCTGAAGGAGAGAGAAAGAAAAAGCAGAAGGAGAGAGAGGGAGAAAGCAGAAGGAGAGAGAGCGATAGATAGAAAGCAGGAGAGAGAGAAAGCAGAAGGAGAGAGAGAGAAAGTAGAAGGAGAGAGAGGGAGAAAGCAGAAGGAGAGAGAGATGGATAGAAAGCAGGAGAGAGAGAAAGCAGAAGGAGAGAGAGGGAGAAAGCAGAAGGGGAGAGAGGGAGAAAGCAGAAGGGGAGAGAGGGAGAAAGCAGAAGGAGAGAGAGTGAGAAAGCAGAAGGAGAGAGAGAGAGAGAGATAGAAAGCAGGAGAGAGAGAAAGCAGAAGGAGAGAGAGAGAGAGATAGAAATCAGAAGGAGAGAGAGAGAGAGAGAAAGCAGAAGGAGAGAGAGGGAAAGCAGAATGAGAGAGAGAAAGAAAGCAGAAGGAGAGAGAGAGAGAAAGCAGAAGGAGAGAGAGGGAGAAAGCAGAAGGAGAGAGAGATAGATAGAAAGCAGGAGAGAGAGAAAGCAGAAGGAGAGAGAGAGAGAGAAAGAAAGCTGAAGGAGAGAGAAAGAGAGAGCAGAAGGAGAGAGAGAGAGAAAGCAGAAGGAGATAGAGCGATAGATAGAAAGCAGGAGAGAGAAAGCAGAAGGAGAGAGAGAGAAAGCAGAAGGAGAGAGAGGGAGAAAGCAGAAGGAGAGAGAGATGGATAGAAAGCAGGAGAGAGAGAAAGCAGAAGGAGAGAGAGGGAGAAAGCAGAAGGGGAGAGAGGGAGAAAGCAGAAGGAGAGAGAGGGAGAAAGCAGAAGGAGAGAGAGAGAGATAGAAAGCAGGAGAGAGAGAAAGCAGAAGGAGAGAGAGAGAGAGATAGAAAGCAGAAGGAGAGAGAGAGAGAGAAAGCAGAAGGAGAGAGAGAGGGAGCAATAGAAAGCAGGAGATAGAGAGATAGAAAGCAGAAGGGGAGAGAGAGAGAAAGCAGGAGAGAGAGAGAGAAAGCAGGAGAGAGAGAGAAAGATAGAAAGCAGAAGGGGAGAGAGAGAGAGAGAAAGAAAGCTGAAGGAGAGAGAAAGAGAGAGCAGAAGGAGAGAGAGGGAGAAAGCAGAAGGAGAGAGAGAGATAGATAGAAAGCAGGAGAGAGAGAAAGCAGAAGGAGAGAGAGAGAGAAAGCAGAAGGAGAGAGAGAGAGAGAAAGCAGGAGAGAGAGAGGGAGAAAGCAGAAGGAGAGAGAAATAGATAGAAAGCAGGAGAGAGAGAAAGCAGGAGAGAGAGAGAGAGAAAGCAGAAGGAGAGAGAGGGAGAAAGCAGAAGGAGAGAGAGAGAGTGAGAGAAAGCAGGAGAGAGAGAGAGATAGAAAGCAGAAGGAGAGAGAGAGAGAGAGAAAGCAGAAGGAGAGAGAGGGAGAAAGCAGAAGGAGAGAGAGATAGATAGAAAGCAGGAGAGAGAGAAAGCAGAAGGAGAGAGCGATAGAAAGCAGAAGGAGAGAGAGAGAGAGAAAGCAGAAGGAGAGAGCGAGAGAGAGAGAAAGCAGGAGAGAGAGAGAGATAGAAAGCAGAAGGAGAGAGAGAGAGAGAAAGCAGAAGGAGAGAGAGAGAGAAAGCAGGAGAGAGAGAGAGAGATAGAAAGCAGAAGGAGAGAGAGAGAGAAAGCAGAAGGAGAGAGCGAGAAAGCAGGAGAAAGAGAAAGCAGGAGAGAGAGAGAGAAAGCAGAAAGAGAGAGAGACAGAAAGCAGAAAGAGAGAGAGAGGAAGCAGAACGAGAAAGAGAGAGAAAGAAAGCAGAATGAGAGAGAGAGAGAAAGCAGAAGGAGAGAGAGGGAGAAAGCAGAAGGAGAGAGAGATAGATAGAAAGCAGGAGAGAGAGAAAGCAGAAGGAGAGAGAGAGAGAGAAAGAAAGCTGAAGGAGAGAGAAAGAGAGAGCAGAAGGAGAGAGAGGGAGAAAGCAGAAGGAGAGAGAGAGATAGATAGAAAGCAGGAGAGAGAGAAAGCAGAAGGAGAGAGAGAGAGAGAAAGCTGAAGGAGAGAGAGAGAGCAGAAGGAGAGAGAGGGAGAAAGGAGAAGGAGAGAGAGAGATAGATAGAAAGCAGGAGAGAGAGAAAGCAGAAGGAGAGAGAGAGAAAGCAGAAGGAGAGAGAGGGAGAAAGCAGAAGGAGAGAGAAATAGATAGAAAGCAGGAGAGAGAGAAAGCAGAAGGAGAGAGAGAGAAAAAGCAGAAGGAGAGAGAGGGAGAAAGCAGAAGGAGAGAGAGATAGATAGAAAGCAGGAGAGAGAGAAAGCAGAAGGAGAGAGAGAGAGAAAGCAGAAGGAGAGAGAGGGAGAAAGCAGAAGGAGAGAGAGAGATAGAAAGCAGGAGAGAGAGAAAGCAGAAGGAGAGAGAGAGAGAGATAGAAAGCAGAAGGAGAGAGAGAGAGAAAGCAGAAGGAGAGAGAGAGGGAGCGATAGAAAGCAGGAGATAGAGAGATAGAAAGCAGAAGGGGAGAGAGAGAGAAAGCAGGAGAGAGAGAGAGAAAGCAGGAGAGAGAGAGAAAGATAGAAAGCAGAAGGGGAGAGAGAGAGAAAGCAAAAACAGAGAGAGAGAAAGCAGATGGAGAGAGAGAAAGCAGATGGAGAGAGAGAGAGAAAGCAGAAGGAGAGAGAGAAAGCAGGAGGAGAGAGAGAGAGAAAGCAGAAGGAGAGAGAGAAAGCAAGAGAGAAAGAGAGATAGAAAGCAGGAGAGAGAGCGGAGAAAACAGAGGCATTACTAGGATAAATACTCTGATAAATCAGTACAGAAATGTGCGAGTTGTCAAATGCATTTATCCGATCCTATTGCCGCTGCGTATCTCCCTGTACAGGGGCTATAAAGAAGACAAGTGTGTGTGTGTCAGTGATGATGAAGATGACCCTGGCATTGAAAGGTCGTACGGACATCCCTATGAGACTTGTCCCACTAGCATCACGCACGCACACACGCACACACACCTGTAATAGAGGTGGTTACAGGGCTGTGGTGGGGTGGTGGTGCCAAGGGCGCTCTGTAAGCCACAGCAGTATAAATCACAGGCTAATAACAGAGCACTGAGTTGGCCTGTATTTACTACCACTCTCCCTCCTGCAAGGCCACACTCCTGCCCTACAGCACACCACACTACACTACCTGCGGTCACACAGTACACACCATTTACAAACACATCCCTCACCTTTATTAAACACTCAACAAGATCCAGGTATGGTGTATATGGCCTAATACATGCACCTGCCATAGGTACTGGAGATTGGACTACTGGTACAGGAGAGAAGAGGAGGAGGAGAGGAAGGGGAAGAGATGAAAGGGAGGAGAGAAGAGGAAGGAGAGGTGAGGAAGGAGAGGAAATTGAGGAGAGAGGTGGAAGGAGAGAAGAGGAAGGAGAGGAGAGGAAAGGAAGGAGAGGAAAGGAAGGAGAGGAGAGGAAGGAGAGGAAAGGGAGGAGGGGAGAGGAAGGAGAGAAGAGGAAGGAGATATGAGGAAGGAGAGGAAAGGAAGGAGAGGAAAGGGAGGAGGGGAGAGGAAGGGGAGGAGAGGGATGAAAGGATAGGAAAGGTATGGGAGGAGAGGAGAGGAAAGGGAGGAGAGGAAAGGTATGGGAGGAAAGGAAGGGGAGGATAGGAAGGGGGGGAAGGAAGGGGAGGATAGGAGGAAGGGGAGGTGAGGAAAGGGATGAGAGGAGAGGAAAGGGATGAGAGTAAAGGGATGAGAGGAGAGAAAAGGGATGAGGGGAGAGGAAAGGGATGAGAGTAAAGGGATGAGAGGAGAGAAAAGGGATGAGAGGAGAGAAAAGGGAGGAGAGGAAAGGGATGAGAGGAGAGGAAAGGGATCAGAGGTGAGGAAGGGGAGGAAAGTTGAGGAAGAGGAGGATAGGAAGAGGAGGAGAAACGAAGTCTAATATTGTCACGTTCTGACCTTAGTTCCTTTGTTTTGTCTTTTGTTTTAGTATGGTCAGTGCGTGAGTTGGGTGGGTTGTCTATGTTAGTTTTTCTATGATTTTCTATTTCTGTGTTTGGCCTGATATGGTTCTCAATCAGAGGCAGCTGTCAATCGTTGTCCCTGATTGGGAACCATATTTAGGTAGCCTGTTTTCTGTTGGGTTTTGTGGGTGGTTATTTTCAGTCTTTGTGTGTCTGCACCAGATAGAACTGTTTCGGTTTTCACTTTGTTCATTTGTATTTTGAAGTGTTCACTTTCATTAAATAAGATGAACACTTACCACGCTGCACCTTGGTCCTCTCTTTCTCCCGACGACAACCGTTACAAATATATTGTAAAGACACAGACAACTAGCCTGAGCCAGAGGGAGAGTCATTATCAGTGAATGAGCAGACCTCTAGCAACTACTGAAAGGTTACCATGTAGCATGTTTGATATTAACAAGCATGCTCACAACACTTTATCTCCTCTTTAACTGGGAGAGGACATGATTAAAGTGAAGTTCCTTCAGCATGGAGCTACTAATATATTCCTACTGGAGAGGAGCAGCCTCTCTCTCTCTCACGCCCTCTCTCCCTCTCCCTCCCTCTCTGATTGCTTTGGTGAAACACACGATTAGCCAGCTGCTTCCCCTGATTAAAGAAACTCCCCTGTTTCTAGGGCATCTCCTCATGCTCCTCCTTCCTCTAGCCCTCTCTCCACTCCTCCATCTGTCTCCTCCTTTCCCAAGTCTTCCTCTCTATCTACCTCTCTGTCTTCCCCTCTCCACCCTCCTTTACCTCGCCCACACACTCTTTCATTTCCTGTCTACTCCCTTTTGCCCTCTCTCTCCCTGTCCTTCAATCTGTCTCTCTCACTCTCTCTCCCCTCTCCAGACGTTTATATCATCCCTCCGTCATTCTCACTTTCTCTCTCTTGGGTTTAGTCTTTCACTTCACTTCTCCCAACATTCAATTAACTTTCCACTTCCTCTCCACCGCAACTCCCCCGACGCGTCAATCACACTCTGCTGCCGTGGCGACTGACAGCTGGCCCCCACCCTTCCTCCCAGCGGCGTCCTGTGTTCCACCAGGCATGACCCAGTCACCTGGTAGGGGGCTCCCACAGCCCTCTGGGATACCTGGTGGGGCAGGGCGGCCATACTGCCTGGGCTCAGGGAGGACACGCGTGGTTAACTGTTCATAGCAACTTCTGTTCATTAGCTCACTGGGCGTGAGGAACTGTGTGTGGGTGCTTTTGTGGTTTTGAGTCTCCAACCAGTATTGCAGAGAGGGAGTCTCAAAACCATCTCTCCTTCAAAATACATCACCACATTGACAAAACACAGAGGCAAAGCTGCATGTCTTCGATGGAAGCAGTTGTGGGAAAAGTACCCAATTGTCCTACTTGATTAAAAGTAAAGACACCTTCACAGAAAATGACTCAAGTAAAAGTGAAAGTCACCCAGTAAAATGCTACTTGAGTAAAAGTCTAAAAGTATTTGATTTGAAATATACTTAAGTATCAAAAGTAAAAGTATAAATAACTTCAAATTCCTTTCCATTTTCTTGTTTTTAAAATGTACGCATAGTCAGGGGCATAATTTACAAATTAAGCATTTAGTTAGATCGCCAAATCAGAGGCAGTTGGGATGAGCAGGGATGTTCTCTTGATAAGTGTGTGAATTGGACCATTTCCTGTCCTGTTAAACATTCAAAATGTAACAAGTACTTTTGGGTGTCAGGGAAAATGTATGGAGTAAAAAGTACATTATTTACTTTAGGAATGTAGTCAATTAAAAGCAGTCAAAAATATAAATAGTAACAGTACAGATACCACAAAAAACTACCTAAATAGTACTTTAAAGTATTTTTACTTAAGTACTTTACTTTACTTTACAGTTTGATGTCAAATAAAAGCATAATAAAAAGTATTGACTTGTTCACTGTGTGATATTTTCCGGATTCTCCACGGTATAAAAGACCTGTCATGTTCTCCAGTTCTCAATTTCTTATGGTGTGTATCTCTGTGTGTGTGTGTGTGTGTGTGTGTGTCAGTGTGAGCTGTAGCGATCCTCTGAGTCCTTACAGAGATAGTAAAATAGTCAATCAGACAGATAGGGGCAGAACCATGCTACTGGTAGCAGCCTGTTAATCCACATCATTTCCCCAGACTCTTCTCTTCTTCTCCAAATGTGATGGGATTTACTCAGGGCCAAGGCACCCCACTGGTAATCCCTATTCCTTAGAAATCTCCACACACTGTGGGTGCATGTGTGTGAGAGCGGGAGAGAGAGAGAAATGGAAAATAGAGATTGTGAGAGAGACAGACTGTGTGTCAGAGAGAAGGAAGACTAAGAGGAAGAGATAGATAGAGAGTGTGAGAGGGACAGACTGCGTGTCAGAGAGAAGGAAGACTAAGAGGAAGAGATAGATAGAGAGTGTGAGAGGGACAGACTGTGTGTCAGAGAGAAGGAAGACTAAGAGGAAGAGATAGATAGAGAGTGTGAGAGGGACAGACTGTGTCAGAGAGAAGGAAGACTAAGAGGAAGAGATAGATAGAGAGTGTGAGAGGGACAGACTGTGTGTCAGAGAGAAGGAAGACTAAGAGGAAGAGATAGATAGAGAGTGTGTTTACACAAATGATGCAACAAAAACGTAGAAAACTCCAGGCCCTATCTGCAAAGTAAAAGTGAGATGAGAGTGACGTCTGAAGATGAAAGCTATACTAAAGGTAACCGTGCTTCTGCACCTAGCCAGCCTGCTACAGTAGTCTGCTTGTCAGATAAAAGCCAGCCTGCCTGTGTCTGGTAATGAAATAACAGAGGGGATATTACCCAGAATGACCTGCAGGACTGTCTGTCTGTGGACGCCACTGTGTCCTGTGTGTAATAGAATAATAGATTACATCTAGCAGACACATTTACACACCCTCAAGGACACACACACACAGAGAGAGAGAGAGAGAGAGAGAATTAATCCCATAAAGGACGGGTTGCCAATTGGCGATTTGACACGAAAATAAAATGTTATTCATAAAAAAAATGTCATTCGTACAGTTGAGAATAGTGATGCACCGGCATTACATTTTTGGCAAATACCGATATTCTATTTTTTTCCTTGCCAAAAAAATTGATACCGATACAGATAACCAGTATTAAACATTTTTGCGGCCTTTTAAGCATTCTGGTACAGTTAAATAGTTAACATACACACATGGACGCCGCGGTCTAATGCACTGCATCTCAGTGCAAGAGGCGTCACTACAGTACATGGTTCGAATCCAGGCTGTGTCACATCCGGCCGGGATTGGGAGTCCCATAGGGCGGCGCACAATTGGCCCAGCATCGTCCGGGCCGTCATTGTAAATAAGATTACACACACACACACGCACACCACACTGACCAAAAAGTTTACGCATGTCCCCATTATCAGTAAAACACGATCAAAACCTATTTCTTTCCCATTTGTTCAGTTGTTTCATTCTCAACCAGGATTTCTATGGAACACCGTTTGGGTCTTTTAATCAAATAAGAACTGTCTTATAAATTAGGGTTATTTTAGATGATGACACCTAGCTAGCTAGCTAGCTAACTATAGCTACTGAAACAGATGTTGTGTTGCTATGTTTTTGGGAAAGAACATTGTTTGCATTCATGAGCTAGCTAGCTTTTTTTTATGACCAGCACTGTAGGTGCGCGAGACAACTTTACCAGCATCATAGCATATGTATCGATGAATCGTTGTGACATATGAAATACAAGTGATAGTGTAATCAATGTGTAATAACTACGGAAAAAATGTATTAACGCGTTAAATTATTATGTGACGTGTAGTCATATTCAGGTCCTGATTGGTCAACCAGCTTATTTGACACGTCAAATAGTGTTATTTTCTACATAGTTATTACACAATTACATGGAGCCCAAACCGGCTACGCACGTGCACCATCGTGCGCTATCGTGCATACATTTATTTTGTCCCCCTACACCAAACGCGATCACGACACGCAGGTTAAAATATCAAAACAAACTCTGAACCAATGACATTAATTTGGGGACAGGTCGAAAAGCATTAAACATGTATGGCAATTTAGCTAGTTAGCTTGCACTTGCTAGCTAATTTGTCCTATTTAGCTAGCTTGCTGTTGCCAGCTAATTTGTCCTATTTAGCTAGCTTGCTGTTGCCAGCTAATTTGTCCTGGGATATAAACATTGAGTTGTTATTTTACCTTAACTGCACAAGGTCCTCTATTCCGACAATTAATCCACACATAAAACGGTCAACCGAATCGTTTCTAGTCATCTCTCCTCCTTCCAGGCTTTTTCATCGTTGAACTTATATGGTGATCGCATCTAAACTTTCATAGTATTACCACGACTACCGGCAAAACAGTTCGTCTTTCTATCACCCACGTGGGTATAACCAATGAGGAGATGGCACGTGGGTACCTGCTTCTATAAACCAATGAGGAGATGGGAGAGGCAGGACTTTCAGTGCGATCTGCGTCAGAAATAGAAAGGACTTCTATTTTAGCCGTTGGCAACGCAGACGCTCGTTGGCGCGCGCGAGCAGTGTGGGTGCAATAATTGAATAACATGGATTTCAAAATGTATTTTGCGACGCTCGCGCAGGCGATGTGTCCGGTCTGGTCAGCATGTCACTCGTATTTCACATGTCACAACAATTCATCGATACATATGTTATGATCGTGCACATACAGTGCTTGTCATAAAAAAGCAAGATAGCTCGTGGATGGAAACAATGTTCTTCTCCAAAAACATAGCAACACGACATTTGTTTCAGTAGCTATAGTTAGCTAGCTAACTATATAGCTAGGTGTCATCATCTAAAACAACCCTAATTTATAAGACAGTTCTTATTTGATTAATGGTGGTCGGACCTATCTATGTGAAGCTAGCCACAATAAGGATTAGCCACAATAGTGGACTTTGCGGTTAGCCTTCAAAATAAAAGTGTGGCATAATTCTACTGTTTGTATTCATTTGCATCACCGTCAATGACATACTTTTATTTTGAAGGCAAACCACAAATTTGACTATTGTGCTTAATCCTTATTGTGACTAGCTTCACAACACATAACCTGGTCCGGTCGAGCATCACTAGCCAGATGAAGCTAGCTGGCTGCTTATAACATTAGCTTTGGGCAACAGGGTTAAGTAGCTGGCTAGCTACTTATTTTCATGAACTGACGTTCAATTTCAATAGGCGAACAACAAGTGGCAACCTAGCTAATACTTACTCAAGGATTCCTAAATCATTGCTAAGAATAATGAAAATGACTGCAGTTTCTACCCATCAGTTTCTACCCAAAGCCAACATCACCCACGACAGAGAACGGTTGATTGTCAAGGGCAATGAATAACATTATCTTGGCATTAATGGATTTCACCTTTGAGGTATCTCACAGAAATGTTCTTACTCTTTCAAATCACTGCTCGACTTGTTGGCTGCTCGATCCACACAGCAGACATTGTGGGCTAGGTTAGGAATGCTGTGTTACACGTGTTTGTCAACATTTTACGCGGCGTCGTTACGTCATGTACCTACGTTATATAGGTATGCACGGTAGCTTTGACATCGTTTTTTAACATCAGCGTTAAACTAGACATCGGGCCGATGCTGATGTTGGCATTTTTAGCTAATATCGTCAGATTCCGATATGTTCACCGATATATCGTGCATCGATAGATGAGAACTATAGCCATTTTATCACGCAGAGGACATATTGTGCATAATGCTTTACAGAGAGACTGTACACTGTGCATTGAGAGTGTATGTGACAGTGTATGTGTGCATGGGTGTGAGTGTACTCACCGCCCTGGTCGGTGGTGACTGTAATGGCGGCCGTGGCGCCACGGGTCAGAGTTAAGGGGTTTAGGGGTTAGAGTAGGTTGTCCACCCACTCTGGCCAGAGTGGGTGAAAATGCGCTTTGGTGATGACATTTCAATTATGTTAGAAAATACATTAATCATTCAGTGGTGTCTTTCTCTGACATATCTTTTTGATCTACCCATCCCGGTATCGGGATAATTGTCATCAGCAACGCTGAATAGCATAGCGCCGCAGTCAAATAATATTACAAAAAAATATTCATATTCATGAAATCACAAGTGCAATATTGCAAAACACAGCTTAGCCTTTTGTTAATCCACCTGTCGTCTCAGATTTTGAAATTATGCTTTACAGCGAAAGCAATACAAGCGTTTGTGTAAGTTTATCGATCGCTCAACAAAACATTAAGTACACTTAGCATCAGGTAACTTGGTCACGAAAATCAGAAAAGCAATCAAATTAATCGTTTACCTTTGATGATCTTCGGATGTTTTCACTCACGAGACTCCCAGTTAGACAACAAATGTTCCTTTTGTTCCATAAAGATTATTTTTATATCCAAATACCTCCGTTCATTTGGCGCGTTATGCTCAGAAATCCACAGGAAAGAGCGGTTACGACAACGCAGACGAAAATTCCAAATAATATCCATAATGTCCACAGAAACATGTCAAACGTTTTTTATAATCAATCCTCAGGTTGTTTTTCAAATATATATTTGATAATATATCAACCGGGAGTGTTGGTTTTTCAATAGGACCGGGAGAAACAATGGCCGCCTTTCTCTGTTGCGCAAAACTCACTCTGAGAGCCCCCACCTATCCACTTACGCAATGTGATCGTTCTCGCTCATTTTTCAAAATAAAAGCCTGAAACTATGTCTAAAGACTGTTGACACCTTAGGGAAGCCATAGAAAAAGAATCTGGTTGATATCCCTTTAAATGGATGATAGGCATGCATAAGAACAGAGAGGTTTCAAAAAAAGAGGCACTTCCTGATTGGATTTTCCTCAGGTTTCCACCTGCAATATCAGTTCTGTTAAACTCGCAGACAATATTTTGACAGTTTTGGAAACTTTAGAGTGTTTTCTATCCTAATCCGACAATTATATGCATATTCTAGTTTCGGGGGCTGAGAAATAGGCAGTTTCAAATGGGTACGTTTGAAAATATACTGCCCCCTATACTTAAGAAGTTTTAACATCATATCCACAAAGTTGGATTTGGTAACCTAAAACATCTGATAATACGCACCGAGCTCGGTTGACATAGCAGTGCAGGTTGCTCGGAACAACTTTTGAGGATTTACCATTTTGTGGTTGTCGTCTTGAAAGTTGTTTCCGCGGGTTGCAAAAAGCTAAATTAGCATGACGCAAGCTGAATTAAATGTAAAAGGCTTTGAAAATAAAAAGCTTGGTATACGCTCAGTGCTCCACTGGCATTGCACAGAGATATGCTTGTTTTTGGGAGAAATCTTCGAAAAAGAAAAGGAGTTTCGAATTAATATCAAAAGCGTACACTAAAATATGAAAATACTATATGTCATGTGTCATAATCGCTATCCATTTGACCTCTATATTGTTTTATGTCCCGCGGATTCAAAGAGAAAGATGAGTTCAATGGGGAAAGTGAGCCTTTTAGACAGTCAGTAGCCTTCATTCTTGCACAGAATCCAGCCTAGCTAACACGATGCAATTTTCCAGATTGTTTACCACTTTTTTTCTCTTGATTTAGTCACCCTAATTCTGGCCATCCTACAGGGGTAAAAACTCCAATAACTTTTGAACGGATTATGCTAGAGACATGAGGTTTGGACCATTGGTTTTAGAGGATTAGACACAAAATTAACATATATTGGTAAAATATGTATTTTAATTGGACACCCTAGTCAGAGGGTTTAAGGGTAAGAGGTCAGGGTCAGAGGTTAGAGGTCAGTGTATAGGTGTACTCACAGCCTTGGTCGGTGGAGACAGTGATGTCTGACAGGTTCAGGGTTAAGGGGGTTAGAGGTCAGTGTATAGGTGTACTCACCGCCCTGGTCGGTGGAGACAGTAATGGCGGCCACAGGTCTCGGGTAGTTAATCATCTTAGACACTCCATTCAGTGACTCAATCTCAAAGGTGTAGTTGGCGTGAGCAGAGAAGTCCATCACCGTTACGGTGGCGTTAGTCAGGCCCTGGGGGCGGGGCACAAAGCGAAGCTCTTCCCCACAAAGCTGGCATTGGTCGGGCTCTGGGCCGCATCGCTTACATAGCACGTTATAGGTCAGGTCCCTGCGACCACCCATGTCGCTGGGAGGAGACCACTCCAACTGTAGACAGGTGTCGTTCAGGTTGAAGACCACGTTACGAGGAGGGGAGGGGGGACCTGGAATAGAGAGAGAGCTTCGTGTTGATTGATCATGTTTCTGCCTCAACATCTCTGTAGTTTGTGGTGGAATGAGTCCAAATAAAGAGTATAGAACACATTGAAAGGGAACAGGCAAATGTTATTCTACTTTAAGTGGAACAGACAGCGTTTTAACTACTTTGCAGATAAGAAACAAACAGACAGTCACATCAATCAAAAATATTAAATTTCCAGTTCATACTACAAAACTAACTTTATAAGAGGTTTAAAAAATTGGTTCTATTTGACTCAACATTCCATGACGTACAGTAAGGCATTGTTGGCAGAATAGATGGATGCAGTTCAATGCATGATTAATATAATTCACCAATACATTTCTTTGTAGTCCCAAATAATATCAGGTTGTAAATCACAGCTGGCCTGGTACATTGTTTGTTGCCTCCACCCATTCGGGATGCACTTTTTCAGTTTCAATGACTCAATATTTTGGACAAAAACGGCCGAATGTAACTAAGGCTGGGAATGTCAATATAATCAAACTAGAAAGGGCAATGATCACAAGTCAGTCATAACGTGGCTAGCGTAACTATTTATGTATCTATTAATTTAGCAAGCTAAAAACATGTAGGCTAATGTTTGCTAGCTAGCTGCTGGGATGATGTCATGTCATTGGAGTGGGAGAGTGACTGACTTTTTCCCCTCATTGTTTTTTGGCTGCTACAGCTAGAGATGCAGGTGTCATTTGGTTAGCTAGCAAGAAATGTGAATCGCTTTGCTAGCTAACTAGCTTAATTGAACTTTAACGACTGTTATCCAGTTAGCATATCTTGTGCGTTCGTAAATTCACTCTGGCTATCTAATCCAATTTCAGAGCACTCTCATCTAAGAGTGAAGGATAACTGATGAATTTACCAACACGCAACACCAGTGGTGGGCCGTCAGGGCCTGCAAGGCCTTCTCTGCTGGCCTAAACATCATCAGAATATATATATTTTTTTAAATATATTTTCCCACAAATATGTATTAAATTATTCCCCAGAGTAAGAGTTATACTCTTCTTTTCATAGCTTTCCTCTTGGTTGCACTGCTTCCAGCCCCAGGTTGAGATTTGGAGGGCTGGTCTTTATGTTAGATCTTTTATCCAATCATATTCAGCCATCATGTGTTGCCAGGGGTCTAAAATCTGCCCTCAGGCCTTCAGAATCAACAGTGCGGGCGCTTGTCGCTTATAGTGAATGGAAATGAAAATTTAGTGTCAACCAATCAGCTTTAGAGTTGGCTATTGTACGCCTGCTGGCTGGCTCCAGTGTTACACAGGAGCCAGCTAGCAGGCGTAGTGCGTGCACGTCTTTTGATTGGATTACCAATATTGAGAGGCAGGTCCTATGGAGATCTAGGAAACTGAATTTGATAAACGAATTAATTTGCGTACTACTAAGCTGTTTTTTCAACCCACAATGGCGGAAGGAGGAGAAGATATCGATTTGGTCGAGGATATAATTATAACGCCATTCTCAAGACGAACTTTTCAAGAAAAGTTAGACATTGTAAGGAGAGGTCGCCCGACGCCACAAAGCCTGTCACAGGCGGGAAAGGGCTTCGTTCGCTCGCCACTTTCAAAGTTTCAACTACGAGCGCTGTCAATGGCTCCTTGGCTCCGAGAAGCACTGCAAACTGTACTGCTGGGAATGCCTATTATTTGCAAGTGATCGATTTGGTGTTTGGAGCCACACTGGCTTTGCAAACTTGAGTTGTCTAACCAAGGCAGCAACGAGACACCAAAGTACGGCTGGGCACTAACAAGCAATGGTGCTTTTAAAAACTTTTGGGGACACCGGAGTGGATCTACAGCTCAAAGAACACGCGCGCAGGGCAACGGAGCTGCACAATGAAAAGGTGAAGGGAAATATTGAAAAGACTCATTGATTGTGTCATGTTTTTGGGTAAACACTGTTTACCCAAAAATGTCAATTTGTCAATTTCAAGGTGACGCAACGCCTGGTTATACTGCGTTTCTGTCTAAATGTATAGTGTCTAGAGCCATGGCATCATAATGAGGTGGATTAATTCGGGTGGGACTGTGTAATACCTCACTGAAGGCCCAGGCCCCAGGCCCACGGCACGCCACTGCGCAACACCGCCGAATATGACCACTGTCAATTGTTACCAGCAGCACAGTCTAGATAACATGCAAACAGCCTAACCAGGTCTGCTAGGGCGAATAAAATGGTCAGAATGAGGTGTTCTCTCATTTGTGTCTGGGAGTAGCTAGGAAGCTAGCCAACTTTAGACAGTTAGCTTGGGTGTTTGACTGTAATTGTGAGGAATGCTCAGATCAACCTTACTCCTCGGCCAGCGCGTCCAGTGTCAACAGTGCAGTGTGCTCTCAATTTACGAACAACCCAGAGTGCACTCTGACATACTGAAGGCAATTTACAAACGCACCCTTAGTCGTCAATCAAATGTATTTGGCATTGATCAAATGTGCGGGCAGGCAAGTTCCCATTCAGTTGTCAAAACGTGGGACGAGCAGGCTACTACTCACCATTGTTAATCAGTGCAATTTCGATGGCCAAGTAGCTGAAAAAGTTTGAGAGGGTTTATCTAATGCTCCCTCTTTAGATTTTAGCTCATCTCACTCTGGCTAGCATTAGTTGTTGATCTTGCTGTTGTTGATGTGCATAACTGAGTGAGAGACAGCCTTCCTTTTTATGGTTGTTTGATCAATAGGACTGTAAAGTTCCCAAACGTAAGAGGACACATTTACATATTTGCAGAAATCCATTCATGTGTATTTTGGAGCTTTTGGTGAATGTGTTCTAATGGTCTAAAGTCAGCTGTTGCTCCTGCCTGTAAACACACAGTCTAGTTCAAAGTGAATGATGACAGGTCTGTGTGGTAAATGGATTATCTGCATATAGGCCTACTGTAGCTCTGATTGGCTATGGTGCACCAGTCTGTGTAGACTCCGGTCTTGGGTAAGATGTTTTTATTTGGTTTTAATTACTGCAGTCTATTAATTGTCCAAATCCACGCCCGCTTTCCCAGTCTATACTGCTATAGAATTTTCACAAACACCTTACTCTATGTCATTTCCAAACATTCTGTGAATTTATGAAATGTGAAAATGACCATATCTAAGTGCTCACTTGTCAGAAAACAGTGCCATGATCTTCCTGGGGGTGTATATGAACAGATTGTAATAAGATTTCATGTTGCTAAAACGCTATCAGATCCACTTTAAACAAGGCTAAAAAACAAAACCTTGCTATTATAATGCCATGTCTACTTTGATACCATTGTTCACTTTGACAAACATCTACTATCTACTACAGACAGCTTATCATCAAGGTGACTGCTTCTCCATTGTGTGTGAAGTTATTCTGGCAGAGGTATTGTGAGAGTAGGTGCATGCAGGCATTGAGTAGATGTGTGCAGGCATTGTATGTGTGTGCAGGTATTGTGTGTGTGTGCTGTACAGAGCAGTCTGCCAGCTGTCAGAGGGGCAGTGTTAAAAGGCCTGGGGGATTTAAACCCTCCAGTCCTGCCAAGCTTTCTGTCTGTCTGGACAATAGGCTGGAGCCCTCTCCTGCCTAACCCCACTCCCAATCCCCCTCTCCTGTCCTCCTCCTACCTTCCCCGCTCCCAATCCCCCTCTCCTGTCCTCCTCCTACCTTCCCCGCTCCCAATCCCCCTCTCCTGTCCCCCTCCTACCTTCCCCGCTCCCAATCCCCCTCTCCTGTCCTCCTCCTACCTTCCCCGCTCCCAATCCCCCTCCTACCTTCCCCGCTCCCAATCCCCCTCTCCTGTCCCCCTCCTACCTTCCCCACTCCCAATCCCCCTCTCCTGTCCCCCTCCTACCTTCCCCGCTCCCAATCCCCCTCTCCTGCCCTCCTCCTCCTCTTCTCCATCCCTCTTTCCTGCCCTCCTCCTCATCTGCTCTCTCTCATATAACACTACATGCCTGTACTGTACTCTCCAAGAGAATATAACACTACATGCCTGTACTGTACTCTCCAAGAGTATATAACACTACATGCCTGTACTGTACTCTCCAAGAGTATATAACACTACATGCCTGTACTGTACTCTCCAAGAGTATATAACACTACATGCATGTACTGTACTCTCCAAGAGTATATAACACTACATGCCTGTACTGTACTCTCCAAGAGTATATACCACTATATGCATGTACTGTACTCTCCAAGAGTATATAACACTATATGCCTGTACTGTACTCTCCAAGAGTATATAACACTACATGCCTGTACTGTACTCTCCAAGAGTATATAACACTATATGCCTGTACTGTACTCTCCAAGAGTATATAACACTACATGCCTGTACTGTACTCTCCAAGAGTATATAACACTATATGCCTGTACTGTACTCTCCAAGAGTGTATAACACTATATGCCTGTACTGTACTCTCCAAGAGTATATAACACTACATGCATGTACTGTACTCTCCAAGAGTATATAACACTATATGCCTGTACTGTACTCTCCAAGAGTATATACTACTATATGCATGTACTGTACTCTCCAAGAGTATATAACACTATATGCCTGTACTGTACTCTCCAAGAGTATATAACACTACATGCCTGTACTGTACTCTCCAAGAGTATATAACACTATATGCCTGTACTGTACTCTCCAAGAGTATATAACACTACATGCCTGTACTGTACTCTCCAAGAGTATATAACACTACATGCATGTACTGTACTCTCCAAGAGTATATAACACTATATGCCTGTACTGTACTACCCAAGAGTATATAACACTATATGCCTGTACTGTACTCTCCAAGAGTATATAACACTACATGCCTGTACTGTACTCTCCAAGAGTATATAACACTACATGCCTGTACTGTACTCTCCAAGAGTATATAACACTACATGCATGTACTGTACTCTCCAAGAGTATATAACACTACATGCCTGTACTGTACTCTCCAAGAGTATATAACACTACATGCATGTACTGTACTCTCCAAGAGTATATAACACTATATGCCTGTACTGTACTCTCCAAGAGTATATAACACTACATGCCTGTACTGTACTCTCCAAGAGTATATAACACTACATGCCTGTACTGTACTCTCCAAGAGTATATAACACTACATGCCTGTACTGTACTCTCCAAGAGTATATAACACTACATGCCTGTACTGTACTCTCCAAGAGTATATAACACTACATGCCTGTACTGTACTCTCCAAGAGTATATAACACTACATGCCTGTACTGTACTCTCCAAGAGTATATAACACTATATGCCTGTACTGTACTCTCCAAGAGTATATAACACTACATGCCTGTACTGTACTCTCCAAGAGTATATAACACTATATGCCTGTACTGTACTCTCCAAGAGTATATAACACTATATGCCTGTACTGTACTCTCCAAGAGTATATAACACTACATGCATGTACTGTACTCTCCAAGAGTATATAACACTACATGCCTGTACTGTACTCTCCAAGAGTATATAACACTACATGCCTGTACTGTACTCTCCAAGAGTATATAACACTACATGCCTGTACTGTACTCTCCAAGAGTATATAACACTACATGCCTGTACTGTACTCTCCAAGAGTATATAACACTACATGCCTGTACTGTACTCTCCAAGAGTATATAACACTACATGCCTGTACTGTACTCTCCAAGAGTATATAACACTATATGCATGTACTGTACTCTCCAAGAGTATATAACACTATATGCCTGTACTGTACTCTCCAAGAGTATATAACACTACATGCCTGTACTGTACTCTCCAAGAGTATATAACACTACATGCATGTACTGTACTCTCCAAGAGTATATAACACTACATGCCTGTACTGTACTCTCCAAGAGTATATACCACTATATGCATGTACTGTACTCTCCAAGAGTATATAACACTATATGCCTGTACTGTACTCTCCAAGAGTATATAACACTACATGCCTGTACTGTACTCTCCAAGAGTATATAACACTATATGCCTGTACTGTACTCTCCAAGAGTATATAACACTACATGCCTGTACTGTACTCTCCAAGAGTATATAACACTATATGCCTGTACTGTACTCTCCAAGAGTGTATAACACTATATGCCTGTACTGTACTCTCCAAGAGTATATAACACTACATGCATGTACTGTACTCTCCAAGAGTATATAACACTATATGCCTGTACTGTACTCTCCAAGAGTATATACTACTATATGCATGTACTGTACTCTCCAAGAGTATATAACACTATATGCCTGTACTGTACTCTCCAAGAGTATATAACACTACATGCCTGTACTGTACTCTCCAAGAGTATATAACACTATATGCCTGTACTGTACTCTCCAAGAGTATATAACACTACATGCCTGTACTGTACTCTCCAAGAGTATATAACACTACATGCATGTACTGTACTCTCCAAGAGTATATAACACTATATGCCTGTACTGTACTACCCAAGAGTATATAACACTATATGCCTGTACTGTACTCTCCAAGAGTATATAACACTACATGCCTGTACTGTACTCTCCAAGAGTATATAACACTACATGCCTGTACTGTACTCTCCAAGAGTATATAACACTACATGCATGTACTGTACTCTCCAAGAGTATATAACACTACATGCCTGTACTGTACTCTCCAAGAGTATATAACACTACATGCATGTACTGTACTCTCCAAGAGTATATAACACTATATGCCTGTACTGTACTCTCCAAGAGTATATAACACTACATGCCTGTACTGTACTCTCCAAGAGTATATAACACTACATGCATGTACTGTACTCTCCAAGAGTATATAACACTATATGCCTGTACTGTACTCTCCAAGAGTATATAACACTACATGCCTGTACTGTACTCTCCAATAGTATATAACACTATATGCCTGTACTGTACTCTCCAAGAGTATATAACACTACATGCCTGTACTGTACTCTCCAAGAGTATATAACACTACATGCCTGTACTGTACTCTCCAAGAGTATATAACACTATATGCCTGTACTGTACTCTCCAAGAGTATATAACACTACATGCCTGTACTGTACTCTCCAAGAGTATATAACACTATATGCATGTACTGTACTCTCCAAGAGTATATAACACTACATGCCTGTACTGTACTCTCCAAGAGTATATAACACTATATGCCTGTACTGTACTCTCCAAGAGTATATAACACTATATGCCTGTACTGTACTCTCCAAGAGTATATAACACTACATGCCTGTACTGTACTCTCCAAGAGTATATAACACTACATGCCTGTACTGTACTCTCCAAGAGTATATAACACTACATGCATGTACTGTACTCTCCAAGAGTATATAACACTATATGCCTGTACTGTACTCTCCAAGAGTATATAACACTACATGCCTGTACTGTACTCTCCAAGAGTATATACCACTACATGCATGTACTGTACTCTCCAAGAGTATATAACACTATATGCCTGTACTGTACTCTCCAAGAGTATATAACACTACATGCCTGTACTGTACTCTCCAATAGTATATAACACTATATGCCTGTACTGTACTCTCCAAGAGTATATAACACTACATGCCTGTACTGTACTCTCCAAGAGTATATAACACTACATGCCTGTACTGTACTCTCCAAGAGTATATAACACTATATGCCTGTACTGTACTCTCCAAGAGTATATAACACTACATGCCTGTACTGTACTCTCCAAGAGTATATAACACTATATGCATGTACTGTACTCTCCAAGAGTATATAACACTACATGCCTGTACTGTACTCTCCAAGAGTATATAACACTACATGCCTGTACTGTACTCTCCAAGAGTATATAACACTATATGCCTGTACTGTACTCTCCAAGAGTATATAACACTACATGCCTGTACTGTACTCTCCAAGAGTATATAACACTATATGCATGTACTGTACTCTCCAAGAGTATATAACACTACATGCCTGTACTGTACTCTCCAAGAGTATATAACACTATATGCCTGTACTGTACTCTCCAAGAGTATATAACACTACATGCCTGTACTGTACTCTCCAAGAGTATATAACACTATATGCCTGTACTGTACTCTCCAAGAGTATATAACACTACATGCCTGTACTGTACTCTCCAAGAGTATATAACACTATATGCCTGTACTGTACTCTCCAAGAGTATATAACACTATATGCCTGTACTGTACTCTCCAAGAGTATATAACACTACATGCCTGTACTGTACTCTCCAAGAGTATATAACACTACATGCCTGTACTGTACTCTCCAAGAGTATATAACACTATATGCCTGTACTGTACTCTCCAAGAGTATATAACACTATACGCCTGTACTGTACTGTCCCTTAGTGTATTGACTGCTGCTGGGACAATTACGACATTGCCTGATTGATTGATTGATGATACTCACGTGTGCAGGCCATAGTGGGTGGGTCTCTCTCAGCTCTGTAGAAAGCCTTCTCACAGTGGCAGACAGCAGCCCCCTCGCCATAGCTGAAACTGTGAGGGGGACACTTGGAACACTTGATGTTCCCCGTAAACGCCTTGTAGAAGCCTGGTCGACACGCTGGGGAGAGAAAGAGGGATATTTGGCTATATACATGTATATGTCAGGATCACAGACAGATAAATGGTTATACTGTGTATGGCAGGATAACAGACACAGAGATATGGTTAAATATGGCAGGATAACAGACACAGGGATATGGTTAAATATGGCAGGATAACAGACACAGAGATATGGTTATACTGTATATGGCAGGATAACAGACACATAGATATTGTTATACTGTATATGGCAGGATAACAGACACAGATATATGGTTATACTGTATATGGCAGGATAACAGATGCAGAGATATGGTTATACTCTATATGGCAGGATAACAGACACAGATACATGGTTATACTGTATATGGCAGGATAACATACACAGATATATGGTTATACTGTATATGGCAGGATAACAGACACAGATACATGGTTATACTGTATATGGCAGGATAACAGACACATATATATGGTTATACTGTATATGGCAGGATAACAGATGCAGAGATATGGTTAGACTGTATATGGCAGGATAACAGACACAGAGATATGGTTATACTGTATATGGCAGGACAACAGACACAGAGATATGGTTATACTCTATATGGCAGGATAACAGACACAGATACATGGTTATACTGTATATGACAGGATAACAGACACAGATATATGGTTATACTGTATATGGCAGGATAACAGACGCAGATATATGGTTATACTCTATATTGCAGGATAACAGACACAGATATATGGTTATACTCTATATGGCAGGACAACAGACACAGATATATGGTTATACTCTATATGGCAGGATAACAGACACAGAGATATTGTAACGACTCCCACCGAAGGTGGCTCCCCTTCCTGTTCGGGTGGTGCTCGGCGGTCGTCGTCACCGGCCTACTAGCTGCTACTGACTTTTCCTCCCCCTCCCTTTTTGTTGATTATTGACACCTGTTTGTGGTTAGGGTGATTTGTGGGGCTTTATTACCCAGCCGCCCGGCCTGCTGGGTGTGCGGGATTGTTGTGTGTACAGTCTGTACATTCTTGTGTGTCAGGATACGTGTTCGTTGGTTTATGTTTATTCGTGTTTCTCACTTTGCTTGTGGTGAAGCATTTGGTTTAGAGGAGCGTCGTGTGTTCACCCGTGTGGGGAATTAAATTTGGAACGCTACTCTGAACTCTCTGTCTCCTGCGTTTGACTCCTTGCATCCACGACACCCCGGGCATTACAGAATCCCGCACCATTTATCGGAATGGAGTCAGCAGGAGCAGCGACAAACCCACTCCCATCTATGGAGGAATGGGTGCTCCATCACACTACCGTACTCCATCGCATCGGTTCCGCCATGGATCAAATGATGGAGAGAATGGACCGATGGGAGAGGAGTGGTCTCCTCTCTCCACCTGCAGTCTCTCCAGCTCAGGATTCCTCCTCTCCTCTCTCACCATCCTCCGGCTCCAGCGCTCTCCGTCTTGCGCTCCCGAGGGAGTATGATGGAGCGGCAGTGGGATGTCAGGGAGACCCACTCCCTCGGGAGCGGAGAGGGTGAGTGTCCTCATCTCCTGCCTAACGGGTCGTGCTCTGGAGTGGGCTAACGCTGTCTGGAATGGCCCAGATTCAGCGAAGGAGCACTACCCCGAATTTTCCCGCCGCTTTCGTGCGGTGTTCGACCATCCACCTGAGGGCCGAGCGGCGGGAGAGCGACTGGTTCATCTCAGGCAGGAGAAGAGGAGCGCCCAGGATTACGCGTTGGAGTTTCGGACCTTGGCCGCGGGGTCTGGGTGGAACGACAGGGCCCTTATAGATCACTACAGATGTAGTCTCCGGGAGGATGTCCGCAGGGAGCTAGCGTGCCGGGACGAAGCTCTCTCCCTGGATGAGGTTATTGATATGTCCATCCGGCTGGACAATCTGCTGGCTTCCCGCGGCCGTTCGGAGAGGGTCCTGTGCGTTCCACCACCCAGCACCCCTGCACCCATTCCCATGGAGTTGGGAGGAGCCGTGCCGAGGGGTACCGGAGGAGGAGGCTCCCCCTGCACCAGCTGTGGTCGGAGAGGACACACGGCCGATCGGTGCTGGGGGGGTCCATCTGGGGGTCGAGATGGCAGGCGGAACATTTCTCGGTCACCTCAGGTGAGTAAGCACCAGACTCACCCAGAACCCCCTGTTTGTCATATGTTTGTCTTAATTTTTTTTCTTAATTTTTTTCCCTCTTCCCAGCATAAGGCACTAGTCGATTCAGGTGCAGCTGGGAACTTTATGGATCGCGGACTCGCCATCAAGCTAGGTGTTCCGCTTGTGCCGATAGATTCTCCTTTTCCCGTGCACTCCCTAGATAGCCGGCCATTAGGGTCAGGTTTGGTCCGGGAGGCCACGGTTCCACTGGACATGGTGACGCAGGGGGATCATAAGGAACGTCTACGTTTTTTCATTATCGATTCGCCTGCGTTTCCAGTGGTACTGGGGATTCCCTGGCTGGCTAGTCACAATCCTACTATTTCGTGGAAACAGGGGGTTCTCCAGGGGTGGTCAGAGGAGTGTTCTGGAAGGTGTCGGGGAATTTCCATCGGTGCCACGTCGGTGGAGAGTTCAGACCAGGTGTCCACGGTTCGCATTCCCCCCGAGTATGCCGATTTGGCAATCGCTTTTAGTAAAAAGAAAGCGACTAAATTACCACCTTATCGACCGGGTAGGGATTGTGCGATAGATCTCCAGGTAGACGCTGCGCTTCCCAAGAGTCACGTGTACCCTTTGTCCCAAGAGGAAACGGTGGCTATGGAGACATGGCACTGAGTCTCTGGGACAGGGGTACATTCGGTCCTCCATCTCACCCGTCTCCTCGAGTTTCTTTTTTGTGAAGAAAAAGGAGGGAGGTTTGCGTCCGTGTATTGATTATAGAGGTCTAAATGCCGTCACAGTGGGGTTTAGTTACCCACTACCTCTAATTGCTACGGCAATGGAATCATTTCACGGAGCGCAGTTCTTCACAAAACTGGATCTCAGGAGCGCGTACAGTCTGGTGCGTATTCGGAAGGGAGACGAGTGGAAAACCGCATTTAGTACCACATCGGGCCATTATGAGTACTGCGTCATGCCATATGGGTTAAAGAATGCTCCCGCCGTTTTCCAATCCTTTGTAGACGATATTCTCAGGGACCTGCACGGGCAGGGAGTGGTTGTTTATATCGATGACATTCTGATCTACTCAGCCACTCACGCCGCGCATGTGTCTCTAGTACGCAAAGTGCTTGGTAGACTGCTGGAGCATGACCTATATGTCAAGGCTGAGAAGTGTGTGTTCTCCAAACGAGCCGTCTCCTTTCTGGGTTATCGCATTTCCACCTCGGGGGTGGTGATGGAGGATGAACGCATTAAGGCCGTGCGTAATTGGCCGACTCCGACCACGGTAAAAGAGGTGCAGCGGTTTTGGGGTTTTGCCAACTACTACCGGAGGTTTATCCGGGGTTTTGGCCAGGTAGCAGCTCCCATTACCTCACTGCTGAAGGGGGGTCCGGTGCGTTTGCAGTGGTCAGCAAAAGCGGACGGAGCTTTCAACAGGTTGAAGGCGCTGTTCACGGATGCGCCCGTGTTGGCGCATCCGGATCCCTCTCTAGCATTCATAGTGGAGGTGGACGCGTCCGAGGCTGGGGTAGGTGCCGTGCTATCACAGCGCTCGGGTACGCCACCAAAACTCCACCCCTGCGCTTTTTTCTCTAAAAAGCTCAGCCCAGCGGAGCGTAACTATGATGTGGGGGACCGGGAGTTGTTAGCGGTGGTCAGTGCTCTGAAGGTGTGGAGACACTGGCTTGAGGGGGCTAAGCACCCTTTTCTCATCTGGACCGACCACCAGAATCTGAAGTATATTCGGGCAGCTAGGAGACTGAACCCACGTCAGGCAAGGTGGGCCATGTTCTTCACCCAATTCCAGTTTACTCTATCATACAGACCGGGCTCCCAAAACATAAAGGCGGATGCACTGTCCCGTTGTTTTGACAC